>NC_086042.1:4604821-4904821 GCF_947568885.1 Cydia strobilella
CAAAATAATTTGCACTAAGTAATCAGCATATTACATTTTCACACAACAAATTTACATTACATTTTTAATATAAATGTCTGTTCTAAATCTAGACACGACCTTCCCGTCAGGAAACCGCAACGCAAGTGAAGTGGCGACGCAACGCAAGCGCAGGGCTTTACCCCCTCACCGCAGTCCCTCGCTCACTCAGCTGTCACCCGCCCCCGCCATCGCCACGCCGTCACCAATCCGCAGTTACCCCGCCCCGCAGTGCCGACGCCATTGCCACATTTGCCACGCGCGCATAGATTAATAAATAGTTATGGCGCCGGTCCACGTTTTATCGGTCATTGACATCGACACTATTTGGAATAATGTGCGCTAATTACGTTATCACCTTGCAAATTGTAATCTTGGAGCATCAAGTAATACAGTGATTTTGTTGTCTGACCCATATTCTTGAGTGGTGATTAATAACATACATGGTAGGTCATACTGAACAATTTTTACTTCAGGGCCAACCCCGAAAACAAACAATAAACTGGTGTCTCATCCTACATTTCGGCGAGTCATGTCAATGTTTTCTATGGAACAGCAGCATATTGAAATGAAACCACCATTAAGTATAAATAAAATCCAATCTTATCCAAAATAAATATAGGTACATTCCATAAAAGTAAGAAATCTAATATTTATTGAATTAGTACCTGTATTGTTTTACCGTATTTCTTTCTTCATTTTAAATATTTAAACAACAACCATACACTATAATTATAACTTATGTATAGGTGGTTTTACTTATCAACACAAACCCCAAATTAATACGTACGATCTTATAAATTAAACACTTCGGTAGAATTTTTACCAGGATAGTATGTTACCTTATTAAAGGCTTGGCCAAACACGGCGTGACGCAGCGCCGCATCCGCGCCGCGTGATGCCGACGCGATGCCTGTTCAAACAGGGCGCGCGCGGATCGCGCCGGCCTCGCGCTCTCAAAACGCCCTCATCGCGCGGGTGCGGCGCGATGCGGATGTGACTCGCGCCTGATACAGCATGCGCGCGCGGAGGGTTTCTCATTCCTTCCGAAGCCATAGATTCTGTTTGTTTATTGCTACGCTCGCACTACGCACCGCGCGCTTTCTAACGTCCTACTGACTGATGTGACCAAGCGCGGCGCCGCGTGCCGCCGCGTCTGCGCCGCGCAGCGCTGCGCCCGCGCCGCGTGGACGCAAGGGACCGCGCGGCGCGGGGCGCGACAGAAGCGGGGCGCGATGCCGGCGGGACGCGGGACGCAGTCTGTTTGACGTGGCCAACCTGCTAGCATGGGCGGCGGTCGCGTCACGCGACCGCGGCGCTGCGTCGGGCCATGTGTTAAATAAATCGTAGAAAGCATTCCATTCAGTTCGAACACCTGTGAATGTTTGAAGCGATACGCCTCCAGAATTCTACCGGGAAAGTATTATGCTCATTCCTATAATACACTATCGTGCCGCCTACAGTATGCACCAACGCCCTGCACCCGTGCTTCTCGTGACTGGAACACCTCCACCTGACCTTCGGACCCTCGTTGCCGTTCATGCGGAACCTGCAGCCGTCTATGATGAGGATCTTCCGCCCTCTACTTGAAGTGCTGAACATTGCAGTGTATTCTGGAAGAAAGAGGAGGGTTAGTTTAAGGCCTGAGTGGACGCTCGAAGCGGAGCGTTCGGCGGGACGTGCAGCGTGGCGTCGGGCTCACAAGTGATTTGAGCAGCGTGCACTAAGACCGCTCCTATACGTTTGCATTTGTTTAACATGCACGCCGCACGCCCCGCCCCGCTGCACGCCCAACTCGAGCGTCCACTCAGAGCTAACACTTAGGTTTGATCAAAGGCCTTAACCAATGTAGGACCCATATCCACAGATCTCCCGAGCCACTTAAATTATTTATATCGTTTAAGCTCCTCGTTTTGAAACGAAACATGTCGAGCAATTGTCAATTGTCAATTGTCTTGACAAACACTTAAAACAACTAACAAAATGAACACTAATAGACCTAATAGTAAAAAAAAAAAAAAACAAGTGCAGTGATATACACGCATCAGCTTTCAGCTGCTAGTGTATTAAACAATATAATAATAATAATTTTTGACTAAAAAATACGTGAGTGATCCCTGTTTTAATACATTTAATATATCATTTATATTAAATAAAAGACGAACACTATTAGGTACTTGAAATATTATTTCTACCAAAGCTGAATGCCCAAGGGTTTCACACACTTTTTTGTAAGTTTTTGTATTTAGCTGCTATCGTTTTAGGCTTTGACTTTATAATTTTTCAATAGTAAGATTGACTAGTCAAAGAAACATTAAACACGATAGTTTCGCGATTTGACAACAACATACATATACGAAAGACTTGTTTAGAACGTAAAATAATACGAGAACAATAATTAAATAGTAAATTTATTAACTGAAAAGAAAGTAATATATCACAGAAAAACCTTTTAGGCTGAAACTGCAAAATGTTAAAATCTACGTTCTAGTAAATAGCTTCAAAATATGTATTAAGTTACAATACACATAGATATTACAAATTAAAATATAATCAAGTTCATGAAGTACATTTAAATGCGTAATTTCTTAAAGTTAAACATTTAAGTAGCAATAATAATCACAACATCTACTTTTTCAAATATTCTAAAAACAACTAAAATTTTTAGTAAAAAACTGTTTTATTTTATATCTTATTACTTTTAATATCCTAAGCCACAGTTATAATTAGTAATCCTAAGTTATAAATAGCTGCGCTATTCAGTAGATCTTTGTTGTTAAAATAAGAATAACAATCTAAATAACGAAATATATTCGAATACTTTTTAACAACCAATCAAATCAAATCATCATCTTCTTCCTCGCGTTGTCCCGGCATTATGCCACGGCTCAACGGAGCCTGGGGTCCGTTTGGCAACTAATTCCAAGAATTGGCGTAGGCTATCATTTTTACGAAAGCGACTGCCATCTGACCTTCCAACCCAGAGGGTAAACTAGACCATATTTGGTCCGGTTTCCTCGCGATGTTTTCCTTCACCGAAAAGCGACTGGTTGTTATGTTATTTTGTACATAAGTTCCGAAAAACTCATTGGTACAAAGTACGAAAGAGCCGGTGTTTGAACCCGCGACCTTCGGATTGAAAGTCACACCCTCTTACCGCTAGGCCACCAGCGCTTCTACTATAAATAATAATCATATCAAATATATATTTCAATTTTACAAAAAAATTATAACAACCGGGATTTGACCAAGTTATTATTCTCTGCATGTTACAATAAAAACCGGCCAAGTGCGAGTCGGACACGCGCACGAAGGGTTTCGTACAATTACGGAAAAAAACAGCAAAAAAAATCACGATTGTTGTATGGGAGCCCCATTTAAATATTTATATTATTCTGTTTTTAGTATTTGTTGTTATAGCGGCAACAGAAATACATCATCTGTGAAAATTTCAACTGTCTAGCTATCACGGTTCATGAGATACAGCCTGTTGACAGACAGACAGACGGACAGACGGATGGGACAGACGGACGGACAGACGGACAACGGAGTCTTAGTAATAGGGTCCCGTTTTTACAATTTGGGTACGGAACCCTAAAAGGTAAAGTCGTATTTATTTCACAAACCTTTTTTCTCTTTACTACCTATAGTAAGAATTGAGTTAAAATAACGTATAATATAAAACTCCAAAAGATTTAGCCTGTCTTGGGCTTATTATACTAAGGGCCACTTGCACCATTCAATAACCCGGAGTTAACTAGTTAAAACTGTAGTTACCAGTACAATTTGACACTGGGTTAACAGTTAAACCCGGGTTAGTAGGATGGCACAAGTGGCGCCAAGACGATTTTTTCTTCAACTTAGTATTGTATCATAACTCTTTACCATCTTTCTTAAAAATTATCGTATACAGGAAATAATATAAAACAAACTGAAATCTCCAATTGGCTCCTCCCACAACTGTACCGTTCTGTTTTCTACAGGTGACGTTCAGAATCAGATGTCAACTGTAGCTTCATTACTGCCGCTGTATCTGTCAATTTCCTGGATAAAATGTTCCGTTATTTGACATCCGAACATAGTCGACCTTTACGTACTCTACTGGATGCTTGGCCTGACACTCTTTGATAAAGAAAGATAGTCTTATTGCGATTCCTATAAGAGGAAAGAGAAAATAGTGCCATGCTTTGTCCTTATCACCGACCGGGTGGCATCATAGGTAGGAGGCGATGGCGAAATACCAAAATGTATAAGAGTGAAAGAAAAAAAATCCTATGCTGCGGTCGCTCGGTGGCGCGTCTATAACTACTTGTATATACTATCCCCCTTATTCATAAACGTCTACTATAAGTTGACAAGCTGCTAATAATCGTTCGTCCCTTTCCATCATACCAATACGTCGGAAAGGGACAAACGAGTATAAGCGGCTTGTTAACTTTAGTAGACGTTCATGAATAAGGGGGTATGTCTATGGGATGCTTGGCAGTTTAATTCAAGTACGGATACTTGATGCTAGGGTTGACGAAGCACGGCGGGTGCGTGTGTTCATCCCTAACCGACACAACGTTGTTATTCACCATGACAATTCTCGCTTTGCATCCCTTAGCGTAGTGGGTCGAGCACGCCCAGCGGGTCGTGTCACGGCGCGACGACGCCGAATGCTTGTAGTACGTGTATCCGTTGAGCTGCAGCAATCTGTTCCCTTTTTGTGACGTCACGAAGGATACTGAAAAGAAGTAAAAGGTTAGGTAGAGTTCGTTTGTGGTGCGTGTTGTGTGTACACACGTTCTAAGTCCAAAAGTTGTTTTATTGACAAATACCTACATATAATGGACTACGGTTACCGTTACGTACATGTAGGTTTTATTAGCTTCATATTTTAGGCCTGTAGATAAAAACAAATTTGCCTTGTATTTTGAAAGAAAACAAAATAGCGCTATACAAACGTCCATTTATTAAATATATTGCACTTGATAAAATCTTATGGCTAAAATATTATACTCGAATTACGAATAACGTACGAAAATAAATCTCAAAAAAATAATCTCGTATTACAGATACTGACTAGAAACATTACTTTTATATATTGCACTATAATTTGTGACGTTTTCAATCAAAAGGTACCACATTGTTGCTTACCATAAGGACGAAAATTGCTTGAAAAACCTACCAGAGCGTCCTTGTGGCAAGCGACAATGTGGTACCTTTTGCTTGAAAACGACACATTTAGTTTTAAATCACATGATTTAGTTCCCTACTCAAGTCAAAGGGTTATTTTTTTAATTTTATAGAGAATATAATCCTAATTTTAAGCTTAGAGCGTTTTCACATTGTCCAATCCGATATAGGATGTAGGATCCTACATCCGCGTATAGTTAGGCCGCGGGGGCGCGCCCGGGCGCCGTCTTTAGCGGTCACGCACACTACAACAAGCATTATGCCTACACATACGCACACAAACAAATAGTATCGATCGGGCAGCTGACGGGGGGGGGGCTCCGACATGGCTGAATTTATCGGAAGCGCCTTCCCGATATCGGATGTCGGAAGGCGCCTATGACAAAAACGGTTGCAGGAGAGTGCCATTGGCATTAAATCCGCCTTTTTTGCGTTACTTTCTCGTTTTTAGTACTAATGATTAATAAATGCATAAATAAATACAGAGAAACACATATATCTTATATTTTACTTCCTTTCTACATCCGATATCGGATCGGACAATGTGAAAACGCTCTTACAGTTAGTTGTTAACTATATTATAGATTCTTGCCCCCTCAGTATTCACTACCACCCTGCAGTTGTACTTGGCATGACACACCACCGCACCCGTTGGTTGAGTCTACTATTACATTATGCACCTACATGGCTTCTTAATACTTTCAGTGGTAAAGTATGTTGTATATTATACGAAAAGATCCTCGCCCCCTCCGTATAAACAGCCGCTTTACAATTGTATTTAGCGTGCGTTGTACACCTCCACCGTACCCGTTGGTTTGACTCGTAGTTCTTTCGGAATCTGAAGCCACCCATTACTAAAACTAGAGCTCCGCCTCGACCTTTGACGAATTGTGCTGTTAAGTCTGAAATATGCATTTTGATTATGTTATTATAATGAGGGCCCGTGGTTAGATTAGATTTTTTACGACATAAATTACAGTAGGTATATTTTCCAAATATTGCCAACACAAAATTTCATAATAATTAAAAGTCAGAAATAAATATTAAAAAAAGAATATATATAAGTTATGAAATATAAAATTAAAATATAATAACTGGTATTTTGAAAGCATTTGCTAAGCACCCAGAGCATGAAACCGTTGAAATATTGGAGGGATTTCTTCTTAAAGAACACACTGACTGTTTCTTTATTATTTTACTATATATTTATTAACTATAGTGGTTGTACGTAACCAACAGTTTACAACATATTGCTTACTAATAAATGTACATATATAACATCCTCTTCTATTAAACAAGTCTTTAAATGTAATGATTAACAATGTATGAATCCGTAAGGATAACGCAATCGACAAAAAATGTGTTGCAAAACATTTCTAAAATCACACATTTTGTCATGTTTATCAAATTCAACCAACCGGATATCTTTGTTTGACATTAATTATTGAAAATCATAATGTAATGATTGTCAGTTTATCATTAGTCATAATTCTGAAACCGTTATTTCCAGGATTTTCGTAAGGTTATCCTATAGATAGGTTTGTTTTATGGCAATCCTGAAAAGTAACGGATTTCTGAGAAAATCCAAATTATGACTAACGGAAATGCGGACAAAGAATACATTATGACTTAAAACTAAATGGGAAACATTACAGACCCTCAACCGACATATGAAAAAACCACAACATTTTCTTTCATTCAACATGGCACTAAAAAAAGTTGCTATTAATATTGAGCGTATGTATGGTATATGTTTACTATGTTAATTTATTAATATACATTATATATTTATTAATAGGTTTACATTATATCCGTTCACAATGCAAAAATTAACAAAGGCCAAGGTTTCGTTTCATTTATTTTTAACAAAGCGTGTTTTTAGCTAGTCGTACAATATGTATATAGAATTAGATTTCCTCTTAAGAGATGTATTAACAACGTCGATAGCAGACTTGTCACTGTGCACAAAAGTCCTGAGCGTAGTTTTAGGTACCATGTATTCTTTGACGGCTTTTTTGAGACCCATTTTGCCTTCCCGAACTGCTTTTATGGCATCTATCATTTTGGTTGGATCCCAACATCTTCTCTTAGGTCTTAGGGGGCTGGTCAAACCGGCAAGAAAAGCTGAAATAAAATTGTATTTATAATTTGTTCAAATGGTGCACGATATTGAGCAGAGATTATGTGTTTAGGTAAAAAAATAAAATATTATATAGAAATAGGTAAAAAATACTTTGTTTACTAAAATACAATGGCACGACAACTTAAAATAAATTTCGAAGTGGATCATAAAAATATCACAGTTACAAAAATATAAATGCAAAATGTATTTATACAAATAATATATCCTATTAAATATTCTGTCGTATGGTTACGCACGCACTGGTTTAAAATATTTACAAAAAAAAAACAATTTAATTATTAGGTAAATACTTACTAGGGTACAATACATAATATAATATCTAAACTGGCCTAACATCTAAATCATAAATTTAAAAATGCACACATACAAATACACACCCTCTAAGAAGTCAAATTCTAGGACACACTTTTAAAAAATAACTTACAAATATCTTATGAATGTTGTATCACATAACAAAATCAAACCAAACTTTGTTAAAAGTATCTACTTAGCTGCAAAAATACACATAGATAAGAAAAACTGCGAGTAACTCGAGGACTTCACAACTTAGTCCCCGATAATCTCGGTTGGAATAGAATAGAATATATTTATTTGTAGTAATTGTACCTACATCGTCATATTCAAAAAATATTATGTACAATTAGAAGAACAAAACAATTGTTAAATTAATAATACATTTAGGTATAGGTATGGAAATCAATACGTATAGTATAAGTACCTAAATGAATTTACTTAACGATCAATTTAAAAGACCGCACAATAAAGCTGTCAATAGAACGTAATTTTTTATTGCAGTTTTTAACAGTAAGTATTGTGAAAAAGGTTAGCTTTACCTACTCGTTCATACTCAGATTTATATAATAAGCACAATTTCAATTCGACCATTGCAAATGGCCTTCCACACTTTACTCCATAAATTAACATTTCCATCATGAGCATGTTGGTTGGTTGGTTGGTTGTTTGGCCACGAACTTCACCACTTGATCCCCTATGATCATCATGAAAGCACCGCAGCGATGATTGGAGTATTTCCTATTCATATTCATATTTTATATTAATTCGTCTGCGTGGACTTAGTAACAGCAGCTAAAGTAAGTATAGCGCCTGGAAAAATTCTCATAGCAATCTAAATTTGAGCACATTATGCACACAAATTAGCAGGCACTTCGTTAATTATCTCAATTCCACCCCGCTTTTTACTTTCTTAAGGGATGATTTTCGGGATAAAAACTATCCTATGTCCTTCTCAGGGACTCAACCTATCTCTATGCCAAATTTCATCTAAATCGGTTCAGCGGTTTAAGCCTGAAGAGGGAACACACAGACAGACAGACAGACAGACTTTCGCATTTATAATATTCGTATGGATTTCACAATTTTCACTTGGACCATTGCAAATCAGCCTTCCACACTGTACCCCTCACATTACTATTCGCTTCATGGGCATGTTTGGCTACGAACTTCACCACTTGATCCCCTATGATCATCATGAACGCGCCGCAGCGGTGGTTGGTGCACTTCCATCGCTCCTTCGCGCCGGTAACGCGGTAACTGTAGTATGTGTAGCCGTCGATGTATATCAGTTTGTTGCCGCGTTGTGATTTCGTGTAGTACACTGAAAGGGATATTGAAGTTAAATCCGGTCTGTCAATATGCTCATGCGTCGAAATCGTGTAAAGTGTACTGAAATGTAGAAGCACTAAGTGTATAATTGAATGTCTGTAAATAGAATTCTAAAAATTGCCCTTTTTTGTTTTATTTTTGCCATCGGTTTTTTTATGGAATGGGAATAAAAAACAAGGTTCCTATAAACTTTGAAATATATTAATATAAAAATAGTAATCATTTCCTAGAATATTGTATAATAATAACTTAAGTACGAAGGTTGTATTGTCTGAATATAATTTACCTGCTTTTATTTCACTACAACTATAATAGTGTGATTTCAAAAACCTTATAAATATTTTTTTTTAAGATTAAATATAAAGTCAACTAATTATACCTTTGTTATTACTACATTTTTCCTACGTTATTTCACTAATAATAATAATCAACAACAACAGATTCAAATACTCCAATTATTTTATAGATATATAAAAACATAAAAGGAAGCCTTTTGGTCCTTGATACCTACCATAAATCTCTAATTTGAGCAACGATGTATAATTTCTTACATAATAATTACTTACTATATTTAAATACTAAGTCCATAAATAAAAATTAGGTATACTTAGTTAGATTTGTTCAAGATGTCCGATGTCTGAAGCTCTGTGGTACCTAACTACCATACGGAAATCTTATAAAATTATACACTTGTATTTTACTTTTTCATACTCACCACATCACTATATTTAACTAACTTAGCGGTTTCACTCACGTATTTTTAGTCACTCGCGCGACATGTTTCGGAGAGCCTAGGTCGTGACCGCTACTCACTCAGGCACTGTTAGTGTTTGAAAATGGAGACCTAGGCTCTCCGAAATATGTCGCGCGAGTGACTAAAAATACGTGAGTGAAACCGCTAAGTTAGTTAAGTTAATATGTCTCACGATAGTTTAAATTCGATTACCATATTTGTCTTCTTTCCCCACAACTCTCATTTTGATCAACTTTACTATAATGTGTGGTGGAGGCGCTAGGACGGTTATGATTTAAATATATATATTGTCAAACACCGTCATATCATCCAGCGTCATGACTACCCTTGCCGAGCGTTTCCTGACTTACATTACCAGACCTCGTATTCTAGGGGGCGTAATTTATTGACAGGTGGAGTTTCTATATTGATAAATTATATTATAGATACTTTTCCCTAATACTAGTGATCTTATAAATAACGATTTTCCGATTATTATTCAATATTATAAGAGATTTTCGTAACTTCAATCATCATAATATTTCTAACCTAACAATCATATAAAATATCTCTGTTCTTTCCAGTCATATCCTCATTGCTAAGTGTCGTGATTATATAGACGCTTATATAAAATATGCTTGGTTATATAAAATACTAGTGACCCACTCCGGCTTCGCACGGGTGCAATGCTAATGTATTATACATATAAACCTTCCTCTTGAATAACTCTATTAAAAAAAAACGCATCAAAATTCGTTGCGTAGTTTTAAAGGTCTAAGCATACATAGGAACAGACAGACAGCAGGAAGCGACTTTTATACTATGTAGTGAGCTTTGTGTGAAATTTATCACTTTTGTCATCTGAACTAAATACAATAGGAACTTCCTACCTGTCAATAAATTATGCCCCCCCTCCATCCGAACCCTCGTTAAGTACGTTATGTTCTTTGCCATAACCATCACCATTTTTGTCCATCTTTACTGTCTAATCGATTAATCGATTAATTCTTCTATACCGCGCTGTGGACGCGCTGTGATTATGGTCCATATTGACGAACACCGGCATATCATCCAAAGTGTGTACCCTCGCCGAGCATTTCCTTACAGTACACCGCCAACGCACCTTCCCCGAGTGCTTGGATACGGCGTGCTGACAAAATCTGAAGCCGTTCATTATAAGTCTGCTTCGGCCGCGGCCGTCGGTGACGATTGACACTGGAACGAACACAATACGTTTTATTTGACCTGAAGTAAACATATTTATTATATTATTAACTTTAGACCAATTGGACATAATATCTACAGTTATTTGTCGCAAAACGACACAAGTACAACAGGTGAAAATTAAATAGCTATGGTATTGATAGTCAACTTACAGCCTAAATTGCAGAAGGAATCATGAATGTTTTCTTCACATGTTGTAAATGTGGAATGAAAATGGATTGAAATGATTTTTTCACCACACGAGCTCATAAAGGCCCTCTTGATACTTCAAAAACTAATGAGTAAAGTTGCATTTTATCCACAAGAGTGGCAAAGCAATTAGATGCAAATTTTGAGTTTCCTCATCCTGGCTAGTGTAATTGACTTTTAAGTGATGACTTTGAATGATAAATAATTAATAGCGTTCATTTGGATTTAATTTGTAATGTATTACGCAGTTAGTACTATCCTCGCGTTAGTGTGATGAATAATTTTGTGTACCGCGCGGTGGCAAAGTTTGTTTAACCCTCATGACTTGAAACCGCTCAAGATTCCATCTTCGATATATTTCGCTTGCGCTGATATCAATATTAGTACGAGGGGAAAAACAACAAATTTTCCCTCTTGTTAAACAAATAACTACTCGTATTAACGACTTGTACAGTCGCCATCAGATATATCGGAGCGGCCAAGGCGCTCACAAATATCTGAACACGCCTTTATTGTCAGGGCGTTAGAGTGCGTGTTCAGATATTGTGAACACCTCGGCCGCTCCGATATATCTGATGGCGACTGTACGAGGAACGAGGACGAAGTCGCGGCCGGAGACTAGTTTGATATAAGTAGGTAATTTAATTAAATGACACAGTGAACATTTTTATTTGTAAATAATTTATGTTCAAGTAAAAAACAGATGAGTAAAAGAAGGTAGAGATAATTTAAAGGACATGATTTATTTTACGTCTTAAGAATTAAATCACAATTTTATGTTATTATACACATCATACATTAATAAATAAAAAGACAAAACTGTAACAGATCAAAAAGTTAGTAATTATTTTAAATTGCCATTATTTTTTTAATACTATTTTTGGCTTGGACGATAAGTATTTCGCATGATTAGAAAGAAAATGAATATTAATTTTACATAGTCCTGGAGTCCGATTCAACGGTTTTTATCTTATTTGATACGATATTGAAGATCACTAACACTAATTGGTGCATGTGATACGAAGTGATAGTCGTGCTAGAGATGCGCATTAATCACCATGATCGTTAAGGTCTTAACAAAATTAAAAATTCTAAAAATTATTCTGCAAGTAGGCTTCAAGGGCTCTTTACAAGTCAATACAAAATTATCAAAACCAGTTCAAATACGTAAGTAGATAGTATTATCTGAATCGGGCTTTTTGAATTTAGACATCAATTATCCTAGACAAGTAGTTATACAGTGTGGAAAGAATGAATGGGCCCTGGAGGGAAAGTGCCTTAAAACCTTAAGTTAGCTCATTTTGCTCAAAGGAAACATTCTTTTATCATCAAACTGTCATAGTATTTTATAAACTGTAATAGATGACATATTTAAAAAAATAGTAGTTATATATAGTAGTGTGACTACTTAAAAACACAAATCAAAATATTTAATAAAATAATTTGATTTGTTTCCAAACTTGTTTATCATAGTATGTAGTACCGGCCAATAATATTATATCACCTTTGAATGTTTTTATATGAGCTTGTATAGAGTAAACAATATAGGTTAGTTTGTAGATTGCATATTTTACTAGTCATCTTATACAAATATATTATGAATATTGCAATGAAATACTGTGAATTACAATAGGATATTCAGCATATTAAAAAAACCTCTAGTAAAAAACCATTACATGAGACCAATTTTCTCATCGCCCGTACAAAGGAATATTTACTACTAGACTACCTAAAACAGTGAGGTGGAAGTCACTTACAAATATTAAAAAAAGTTATACCCTAAAAACATGGAGGTGATATATTATTGGCCGGTACTGTGTGTAATACACTCCACCAATAGCTATGATAAATTAAGTTCAGCGTCTATTTTGAAAAAAACAAGTGCGTGCGTGTAATCTTTACGCGCGATTGAAGTAAAACTTCTTTGACGATGAAGTTTATCGCTATGTTGGCACTTTAACGTGTGTCCTATTGTGCGTGTGTCACTACTGAGCGTTACTTCCGTCAGAAAAAAATCTGAGTTACCCTCTAATCGCGCCTAAAGAAGTTACTTCTGAAATAAAACTATGAAAACGGATTATATCACGTATATTGAATTTATAATACATCCCGACGTTTCGAACCCTTTACAGCGTTCGTGGTCAACGGGTGTCGGGTGACACCCCCGTTTTCATAGTTTTATTTCATGAGTAACAATCGCGGTAACCGAAGACAATATTAAGTTTTACTTCATTAACTCACAATTTCAATAAAATGCATTGCCTAATATTTTTTTCGGCGTCCTAGCCGGATGATTATGATTATTGTTCATAGAAATGATTTCCTCAAATTTGGTGACGACAAATGCCTTGCAACCCTTCGGCCTGTCCGTGGAGCAATACCAACGCTTGCAGATGCTCTGCCTGTAGTGGTTGGGCATCACGAAAGTGTAGCCAGCACAGGAGAGACGCATTTGCCCCTTTTGGGATCTACCGATGTTCACTGGAAGAGATAAGCCATTAGTGTGCGATTTTGTAACATAATTTGTATGAACTTTTTGAATATATTATCTTAAAATAAGTACATAGTTGCTTACGTTCTAAGAAATGAAAATAGGCTAACTAAACAAAAGGTTTTACGATATTTATTTTCATTTTGTAATCATCGGTTTTTTTTCTAATTAATAGTATTTATACAGATCTTTCTTTTAACACACAACTAATTGTGTAATATACCTATATAATCATTTTGCTTTGCATCCGAGATCATCTATGAAGATACTATTATTATTATGTCAATTAAATAACTGATTTGCAAGACCGAAGTGATCCCATAAGTGTTCCGATTGTCAAAACAAAGTTTTGCACGGAACACTAAAAAAATAAGCATGATTTCAGCTATTAATATCTTTTTCATATTTTTTTTTTTTTTTTTTTTTTTTTATTTAAGAAACAAACAGTCGCTTACAAACAAGTTTACAAATATTTCTTAAATTAAGACCTGGAGTTTCATTATTGTATATAAATTGCAGTCTATAAAACAACAAAAACATAAAGTAGGTAGGTACTAGGTAGTAATAGTTTGAAGGTAGGTATAGGTAAAACTCACGAGAGCCGGCGGAAGATTTGTACTGAAACTGTAAATTATATCTAAAAGAAAATCCTCGCCGATTCTCGTGAATCGACCCATGAGTAGGTACAGGTAATAAAGTTAATAAGTAATGTAGGAATTAATAAGTAATGACATGATTTCCGGAAAGTGACATAAGTATACATAAGAAAAATTTACATAATTAATTAACTACCGAAAAACACATTTTAATGAATTAATGGAACAGTTAAACAAATCCAAATTATTAAGTTTTTCATTTTCGTTAAAAAGTTTACAAACACGTCTTATAAATACATTTCGTGCATAGCATGTTCTACTATAGGGAATGGAAAACATTTTTTTCTTCTGACAGTGGCGCTGACGTCTACGAGGAACTCTCAAACGTATTTGATGTAGTAGTGAGGGGACATCTAATACATTGTTCATAATTTTGAAAAGTAGGACAGAATCTACACAGTCTCGTCGACTAGCAAGAGTTTGGAGCTTATGATGTATCAGCGACTCGTTATAGTTAAGGTGAGTATGACCAGTTCTAAAATCGAGGGTTCTAACAAACTTTTTTTGTATTCGCTCCACTCTTTCAATATGAACATTATGATAGGGTTTCCATACTGCGCAGGCAAATTCTAGGTGGCTGCGAACAAAACTGTTAAAAAGGATTTTGTAAGTGACACTATTTTTAAATGGCTTTCCCACCCGTAAAATGAAACCTAGTTGTTTGTACGCCCTTTTTATAACCGATTCTAAATGAGGTATAAACGTTAGTTTTGAGTCCATAATAACTCCAAGATCGCGGATTTGTGTTACTCTACTCAGATTATTGTTGCCTAATGTGAAATTATAGTTAACATTATGTTTTTTCTTAGAAAAACTGATGACACAACATTTATTCAAGTTTTTAAGTGGTTTGCTAGCAGGATACTGTAAGCTTTTAAGTATATCCAGTATGATAAATATGATTATGCGCCCTCTTCGTTGTAACAACAATCCCACGTAGGTACCGCGCGTAGTCACTACATGAATGAATGAATTAATGTCGATTCTACATACTGTAACTAATGAGTAGGTACTTAAGGTAGTGTCAAATAGCGTTTCGTAGGACAGGTATCACAGAAAGAGAAAATTATCACAAAACTTTAAACCGTATGCGAGTTCACTCTACATTTTGAGTAGCATATACGAGTATACTAACAATCAAAATAAATACATTGCACGAAACTCCGATATTGTCCTTCCATATAAACTTGCTGTTTAAAATTATTGAAGATTATCAATACTAATATATCCAGTATGATTATGTGTCCCCTTTGTCGACACCACACTCCCCCTCATAGTGGTCACCACAGCCTGGCAGGAGAACTTCTTTCGTCGGGAGCAGTACCACCGGCGGGTAGTATCGGTTTCCTTCTGGCGGTTCCAGTTACTGGAGTACATGTAGCGCCCGAAACGGAGCACGTAGTTGCCTTTCGACGTCGGTATCATTTCTGCAACTGAGGAAGACAGTAGGTAACCAAACCAAGTTTATAATAATTAAGAAACGTAAAGTTTATATGGATCTCCGAGTTTAATTTCTACACCGCTGAATAGGAATCCATATTGGTGACCCCGACGTGATAGCCAGGGACCGCCAGGCTGCCGGCCGCTCTCGCCGTCGCCTGACTTCGGGCCCGCTGGAGAAGTTGGTAGTGTGGAGTTGTAGTCACCACATGTTAAATGACGTGGTTCATTCATCTTGTATCTTCTTTCTTCTGAAGGGTCGTGGAATTTAAATAGGCAACCATACTAATTAAACAATTTTGATGGCATGAAGTGCATATTATGTATTTATTTGTGAGACTAATGTATCTGAATACACTTTAATTCATTATGGTCATTAGTCTGTTTTAATAATATAAGTTATGCGGATGACATGGTGTTGCTTAGCCCGTCGGTCGGAGGATTGAACATACTGATACACATTTGCGAATCGTACGCTCGTGACCATAATTTAAAGTATAAAGCGCTCAAAAGCGAATATATGGTTTTTAAAGTCTGAACCCTCATGTGTCCCGCCCATACTTCTTGATGAGTGAGTTGTGCATTTGTGTGTCTTGGTGATGTTGGGCAGTTACCGAAGATCTGCGCGATGATGCAGACATCGAGAGGGAACGCAGAGCTTTAGCGATGAGAGCAAACATGATAGCGCGCAGTTTCAGCCGATGTACAGCCCAAGTAAAGATAACCTTATTTAAAGCGTACTACATCGCTGTACATACCTGTAGCCTATGGACAAGATACACTCAGCGATCGCTAAACGCTCTGCGAATCCAGTATAACGATGCTTTCAGGGGTTCTGTTGCGGTGGCTGCGACACTGTAGCGCGTCCGGAATGTTTGTGGACGCGAGCGTGGATAGTTTCCTCGCCATGCTCCGCAAGCGTTGCGCCGCGATGCTTTTAGCAGGGGGGCGTGACAGCCGTCACTGCCTCCTGGCCTTAGTGGCTAACAGGTGGGACAGTGGCCTGCTAAAGCACTGGTCCTCCTTGCATTTGCAATTTGTTGTGATGTACGTGTAAATGTCATATAATTTCAATCTTACTTTTAACTTACTTTTATTTTTAATGTTATTTTAATTTTAATTTGTAATTTTAATTTTGATTTTAATATTTATTTTATTTGATTTAATATTATTTTCAGAAATATGGTCTCAATTGTCTGAAATAAATGAATTTTATTAATTTTATTATATTGTTTATGGTAGGGAAGGCCAAGAGTAAATTTTTGTAGTTACTAGAGCGTGTCAGATTAGGATTCGAGTGATTCCCTGCTGCCCGTGGAGTCTATGTACCTTAACCACTTTTAGCCGTCTATGTTGGTCCATTAGTTGGAACGGGTCATTTAGGTCCAAGTAAATGCTATAATGGTGCTACCTATTACATAATCTGACAATTATTTGTACGCATTTTCTTAATCTGACGGTTACAATGTGAAAATCGGGTTTCAGAATTGTATTAACCACTGAAAAAAAAAAACATTTACACCTAACCTTCCTTTACCTTTACCTTAACCTTTTATTCTTCCCATTATCTGATCTTACAAATTCAATAGGTAACTACGACGCTAGAGTAACTCCAAATTTAATCTCCAGCTCCCCTACGATTAGGCTTTAGGGTCCTACCAGAATATTTCAACTTTAAGTACCTACACAATTGAGTACAATCTAAGATCACTGAAGGTGGATTTAATTTGTTTTTGTTACAAACAAAATAAGGAATCAACATCAACAAGTTTCTGAGATATGAACTTCCCTACACCCTTCCTTAAACTTTTTGTTTCTACCGGCCAAAGCCATCTCACTTGCGACAAATTTGTACATAATTTAGAAAAAATCGAATAGTCTGCATTTCTCTCTATGAGAAGCCTATGCCTATACTGTAATAATACATGATTTCTCATTAATGACAATGTGTGCCCTTGATAGACAAGATGGTCTCTCCCATTGTCACTACGATGACTTGACAGTGCTTCTTCCTTTTCGAGCAGTACCAACGTCGTGATTTGCTAGATTTCACGTCGCAAATATTAAAATTCGAGTGAAACGTGTGCTCTCCAATCCGCAGTAACAGGTTGCCAGTTTTGGTCGGTATGAACTCCGCATCTGGAATAGTAATTAGACGGTTAAGAAATTAAATTTCCAGGTCTCGTATGTTAACTGACCAAAACCAGAAAACGGAAACACAGCGGCCATATTCCTAAGGTCGGGTGGAAAAGTGTCAGACACAGAAACAAACCTCACAGCACGGTCGATAGCTGTCTTTTAAATAAAAATGTTATGAAATTAACAAATTTTGCTAAATATTTTAATACACGCATTTACGGGCAACACATTCCCTGAATACAATAAAACGACATAAGCCACAATAATTAATGCAAAAAAGGTACCTAACACAAATTCGATTGAACACTGCTCAATGATTAGGGTAGAGGTATTGATAGTTAGTAGAGCGTGTCAGATTAGGATTTGAGTTATTTCCTGCTACCTGTGGAGTCTATGTACCTTGACCACTTTAAGCCGTCTACGTTGGTCCGTTAGTTGGTGCGGGATTGTTAGGGGGTTAAAAATCGTTAAGTAGATTGTGAATTTGGTCATTTAGGTCCAAGTTAATGCTAGGTGCTACCTATTACTTAATCTGACAATTATTTGTACGCATTTTCTTAATGTGACGGTTAGAATGTGTAAATCGGGTTTCGGAATTGTAACCACTGGAAAAGAAAACATTATTAACTCTTGAGTAACTCCAAATTTAGCATCTCCGGCTCCCCTACCTTTAAGTACCTACACAATTGAGTACAATCTAAGATGACTGTTACAAACAAAATAAGGAATCTACACGAACAAGTTTCTGAGATATACTTAACCTTCCCTAGTTTTTGGTTTCTAACGGCCAAAGCCATCGCACGTGCGACAAATTTGTGCATAGTTTAGAAAAAATCGAATAGCTTGCATTTCTCTCTATAAGCCTACGTCTATACTGTAATATATGATACATGATTTCTCATCAATGACAATGTGTGCCATTGATAGACAAGATGGTCTCCCCCGTTGTCACTACGCGGACTTGACAGCGCTTCTTCCTTTTCGAGCAGTACCAACGACGTGATTCGCTAGATTTCTCTTTGCAATTATTAAAATTCGAGTGAAACGTGTGCTCTCCGATCCGCAGTAACAGGTGGCCAGTTTTGGTCGGTATGAACTGCGCATCTGGAATATTAATTCGATAGAAGAAATTGAATTTCTAGGTCTCGTGTCTTCGTAGGTCGTAACTGAGCAGAACCAGAAAACGGAAATACAGCGGCCATATTCCTAAGGTTGGGTGGAAAAGTGTCAGACAGAGAAACAAACCTCACAGCACGGACGATGGCTGTCTATTAAATAAAAATGCTGTGAAATTAATAAATTTTGAAAATATTTTAATACACGCATTTACGGACAACACATTCCTTGAATAAAATGAAACGACATAAGACACAACGTTAATGAAAAAAAGGTATACCTAGCACAGTTTCGATTGAACACTGCTCAATGATTAGGGTAGAGGTATTGATAAAATGAGTGATGTTCATAACCTCATTACGGCCGCGATCAGAACGTTAAATCCGTCACTGATAAATAGTGACAGCGCCAGCGTTAAAACGGCAGCAGTATGTTCGCAACAACAATGCGGCTGACGTTGCCATCCGTACGTTACCTTTATTCTAGCTGGGTAACTAATAACACAAATCATGGCATTTTTTTAAATAAAGGGAAAATAGCAAAAGTCACCGCTTTCCGAAAGATTCAGAACAAAAAACAATTTTTAATTTACATATTGTCATTGGCATATTGGCATTTAAATCAAGGTAGATTACGTAAATTAATTTCATTGTTTCATCATGGTATAATAATATCAAGGTACTCTCTTCCGAGAGTCGCGAACCACGTGACTGACACAAGCCGACGTCATCATGCTGTTCACATGTTCACGATGACGTAGGCTTGTGTAAGTCACGCGGTTCGCGAGTCTCGGAAGAGTACCAGGCGGAGTATAATTATTATACCATGAGTATTACCATTAATTTATGATTATGCTGGTAGGACTGTCCCGTAACAGATGTGCCTTTGGTCAACAAACGAGCAGGACACCTCTTGTTCTTGTCCCCTTTCTTGACACAAATCCATAACACGTCGCTGTTTAGCTCACTGGGGTTTTGGAACATCGGGATTTTTATGTTTCTGTGTGTGTAGCGTTGCTTTTTGTACACACATTCCCATTTACTTTGAGAGTTTTGTAAGAACATGGGCCCTGAAAACAATTAACATAGAAGATGACTGTTTTATTGAAAGCGTTGTTTATTCTATGGGCTACAAGACGAAAATAGAATAGAAGAAATTGAAATAATAATATAATGTGTAATTCTTGATATAATCAATTAAAAAAGGAAAACTATTCTACCAAAGCCTCACGATTGTCACAGAGTAAGCTGTACAATTATTCATTCATCCAGGAAGAAATAATCAGCTAAGCACATTTGAAAATCAAAACCAAAATGTCATCATTGAAGGCAACTTGATTCTTATTTCATATCAGGTACGGTATGGAAACAAAAACTAGTGGAGGCCTAGCTTTTAACAAATAAATTCATACATTTTTATGTTAATATAAAACTGAATTGAATGGCATACCCAAATAAATTCCAATATTTATTTCAACAAAAAAAAACAGACTAGAAATACTGAATGTCGAAAGCTAGGCAAAGCTAGAAAATGTTGAATTGTTTGTGCCGAATTTCTTTGGCAGGATGCAAAGTCACATCGAATACAATGGAGTTAAGGACAACCTGGAGAAAACCGTCTAAAGGAAAACCGTGTAGAATAGCTTTCGTCGCTTTTAACTGCCTGCGTTTGTACACTAATACACTTAAGCTCGTTGCAGACGGAGCGACAATATATCCGCCGATATCGGCAGATACCGACAGACATCTGCGAGTAAGACACACGCAACGATACTAAAATATATATCGCTCTCTGTACCAATATTCTGACCGATACATCACAAGGCATCTTAAGGCATCTGCAGATGCCTTGCGATAAGATATCGGATGATACAAAAATATATACTACAGCCTCGTGTGTGGGCTCTGTGAAATAGTACGTAAAAGATATCGGCAAATGTCGTATCTGTCGGTATCTGCCGATATATTATCGCTCCGTCTGTGATGGGCTTTACAGTAGGTCGGTAGAGCAGAAATAAGAAGGAGCATGACCCTTCTTTTTGCCTACGGCTGAGCGACGTCCGTATACAAATACGAGAGTTCTTGCCCTATGACGGTCTTCTCTGCAATAGGGTAGTTGACTATGTTTTTTAATGGTATCAGTCAATCAGGTTTGTTTTGAGGAACAAATGTCTGTATGGCGGTCAGGAAAATATTATCGGCGCGTGTCGATAACTTAGTATAGGTTAGAGCACGCGCTGATTGGATTAAGATAATGTCTGTACCGCCGTAGATTAGAGATGTATAAAACACTTGATTATGGTTTAATAAATCAGTCTAAGTCTACCAGTCAACGGTACCTTTTACTCACCCAACCACGTTCCTCTAAAGTGGTGACCCCGAGTGGGGTCCCTACGGGGACCGACGTGCACGGTTGCCACTTCCCTACAGTGGTAACCGGCCGAAAGAACACGCACCTACTGAGATGTCTACACGAAGAGCTTCAGTGAAGAAGCCTCGGAAGTAAGTGACTGCGACACTCAATTGCTTTTCGAGAAGAACTGACAAAGTGATCTCGTCTCAATTTGATTTCGCCACCCTTCCATCAAATGACATCACCGACACTGCCAAGTAACATCGCGGGAAAACAGCGGCTACTCCCAGTATATTCCGGTTTCCGGATTCTTGGACCACAGAATATCTTCAGAAGGAAAAAGAGATAATTACAACGAGCATGACATGACCTCACCATGACATCAGATATCCACCAACGCTTTATGGCAAGAGGATCCTGATTAATCCTGATGTGGCACGCAGCAATCCTAGCGACCCGACTACTCTACTCAACGCTCCACTACTAGTCGTCGCCCTCAACGCTCGCCTTGTCGGCTCCGAGCAACCCGCTCGCCACAATGGCTCGAGATTCTCCGCTCGCCACACTGGCTCTGAGCACCCTGGCTGCACTCTTCAAACGTCCGCCCAGACGTATTTGAAGACATCGACACGTCTCCGTTTCTTCCAAGAACGACAAGTTTAAGGAAAGGATACAACGGAAAGGACTGTTACAACGCATCAGGAATATATTCAAGGAAATGCACGCCAAATTGCAGATTAATTAAACGAAGTCACGCCAGCTACATATTATAATTGTTTTGAAGCCGCACTCAAACATGCAAGCAAGCACAATACGCGACACGCGCAAGGAAATTATTGTCAACGCAGCACGCGTCGAGACATGCCGCAGCAATTCATTTTCAAGTTTACGGGCGCGGGGCCGTGATTGAAGTTATAACGTCGTGGAAGTGAAATAATCGTATCGTAATCGTAAACAATAATCGTATCCTGTTCAGGACAACTCCTGCGAAGGACCTGGTCGTCAACCCTACCGGTTGACTAAGGGGGAGTACTATGGCGGTCAGCAAAATATTATCGGCGCGTGTCGATAACTTAGTATAGGTTAGAGCACGCGCTGATTGGATTAAGATAATGTCTGTACCGCCGTAGATAAGAGATGTATAAAACACTTGATTATGGTTTAATAAATCAGTCTAAGTCTACCCGTCAACGGTACCTTTTACTCACCCAACCACGTTCCTCTAAAGTCTGTATGGGACCCATTGTCTTAAAGCAATATAAAAGTAACAAATGATGGTCAAAGCCTGGTACCGTTATTTTTTTCCTAATTGAAAATTTAAAAAAAGTTTGTTTTTGAAACTTTGAGGTCTTGTATTTCTTTATTATTTCCATATATTTTCTGTTTCCAATTTGTTGTGATAAATTGCTCATTTTCTATCTATTTAACTAGATTTAGTTATAAAAATCGACATGTGTCAACTACCCTACTTATTTTATATATATATGCCCGTCTTCTTCACATTGAATGAATATGTATTTTTTTTGTTGTAAATAATACGTTCTGTCTTACTTTAACTGTTTGTAAATTGTGAGTTTAAATCCCTACATTAATAAATGCATTATAAACTTAAATTATAGGTATAGGCGTTTGGTTACTGACTAAAATAAGACTAGTTAAGAAAACAGGTAAACGTACGACACATGATAATCGATCCTTTTCTTACGTCTAATGTAAAATCTACGTATCACAAGTCAAATCTCTTACAAACGTATAATGCTCTAGGTACATTACAGAATGGCCCAAAAATGCATTTATAATAAAAAATCTGGAATAATTATCTAACTTACACGTCTAGCAGCAGTGTTACACAATCGCAAAATTTTGTTAAAATAATCAATAATAATGCACATGAAAAAATTGTCAACGTGTTTTTGAGCCACGGCAATCAGGATAAATAGAGTAAAATCGGACACGTAATTAGATGTTACTTTTTTAGGGTTCCGTACCCAAAGGGTAAAAACGGGACCCTATTACTAAGACTTCGCTGTCCGTCTGTCCGTCTGTCCGTCTGTCCGCATGTCACCAGGCTGTGTCTCGTGATCTGTAGCTAGCTATCTAGACTGCTGAAATTTTCACAGATGATGTATTTCGGTTGCCGCTATAACAACAAATACTAAAAACAGAATAAAATAGAGATTTAAGTGGGGCTCCCATACAACAAACGTGATTTTTGACCGAAGTTAAGCAACGTCGGGCGGGGTCAGTACTTGGATGGGTGACCGTTTTTATAGATAATGGTACGAAACCCTTCGTGTGCGAGTCCGACTCGCACTTGGCCGGTTTTTCACTCTTTATGTACCTACGTGTTGTTGTATTTATTCGTAAAACAAAACTCATTATTGTTCGCCAGTACAGTAAATTAGGTAACGTTTAGTGTAGTTTTTAGGGTTCCGTACCCAAAGGGTAAAAACGGGACCCTATTACTATAAGACTCCGCTGTCCGTCTGTCCGTCGGTCCGTCTGTCTGTCTGTCACCAGGCTGTATGCTGCTCATGAACCTAGATAGTTAAAATTTTCACAGATGATGTATTTCTGTTGCCGCTATAACAACAAATACTAAAAAGTACGGAACCCTCGGTGTGCGAGTCCGACTTGCACTTGGTCGGTTTTTTTTATGTTATTCGTTTTAAAAACAAAAAAAAAGCCGAAGCCACTTCGATACGATTCGATTCAATTGTATCTATTCACGAGTCTAATTTCACCCTACATAATTGTATTTATAGGTAGGTACCTATTTGTACGTAGGAACGTATTTTATGATATGGCGTATAGTCATCATCAATAGTGGCGGATGAATCAACGCGTCAAAATATCTGATAATTCCGGATAACTTTTCTAAATACGTATAGATAAAAACATCTCTGTAAATTCACGTGCAAAGTACTTACAGATATTTTTTTCAGGTTTAATTGTTCTACATATCTGACGACCGGTCTGGCCTAATGGGTAGTGACCCTGCCTGTGAAGCCGATGGTCCTGGGTTCGAATCCCGGTAAGGGCATTTATTTGTGTGATGAGCACAGATATTTGTTCCTGAGTCATGGGTGTTTTCTATGTATTTAAGTATTTATATATTATATATATAGTTGTCTGAGTACCCATAACAAGCCTTCTTGGGCTTACCGTGGGACTTAGTCAATCTGTGTAAGAATATCCTATAATATTTATTTATTTACATATAGAACCATCACTTTTTGTTAAGCTGTTACAGAATGTAGATACTTTTGACGCATTGTTTGATCCGCTACTTTTGATGCTGAGCACAAATATTAATTAAAGCTATATATGCGAATGTTCTCCAATGTAAGCGACAATGTATCCTCGGGCCATCTTGATTGAGGCTCGACACTTCCGACTCACCCTCTTAGAACAGTACCATAAGGACTTATCGTGTATGTTCTTGCAATTTGTCGAATATGATTGAGACCCGACCATTAGTAGGTGACCGCCGCTGCGTAGAGGAATCAATTGGTAACCTGAAAATAAAACTATATATTTTAGATTTGTCACAATAACATATCAGCGAAACGATGTAAAGCAATGATTATTATTCTTCCTCAGTAATTGCCACAATAGGGATAACTAAAAAATACAAAATATTGTCTTCGGTTACCGCGATAGTTACTCATGAAATAAAACTATGAAAACGGATTATATCGCAATTCAATATACGCGATATAATCCGTTTTCATAGTTTTATTTCATAAAAAAATACAAATTAAAAAACACGACTGCAGTGAACTGAAAAGCTAGAAACATATATAGTTTTAATTGCCTTTCAAAGCTCTTCATTTCGCTAGGTTTGTAAGTTTTTTTTTCTAAAGGCCGCGCATTATCGTGTATTAAGTCCGCCATGCTGTTTTTATTAAGACGTCACATAGCCCATGTCACTCGGGCTGACGTAAGGATTCTAACCATACGTCATACATCTAAATCGGTTAAAACATTCAGAAGTTATGGTGAAATAAAGAATCTCTTCATTCCTTTTTTTGGGCAGTAGTGTGTTTATTTTTATGTCAGTAGGTACGTACCTTGTGAAACGAACACGAAAAATAAGACAATTTTTTTTTAAATATCCGGTAAGAAAATAGGTACAGCTTGAGCTAGCCCTGCCTTCTGATCTTTGAATACACAAACTCACTCACAAATAACTCGCGTCAGTTTAAATCACGACTACATCCTAACTCCAGCGTATCTCAACCAATGCATGTTCTCTGATTCATATCAGACCACATCATGATCATGATGATTATTCATCTTAATGATAATGCTCGCCTCGGATGGATGTAATTTCTCCAAGAAACACTTTGGCAGCAGCACGACAACCTTTGCTAATGCGCTTTGAGCAATACCACATACTTCCGTATTTCAGATTTTTATTCTAGAAAGTTTCTAGACTAGTATTTTTTATACAATTTTGGTGTTTGACGATCCTTTTGTGAATTCTTATTATTAAGTTTGACATATCTATAATAATTCAATGTTTTTAAGAATAATAATAACTGCATCAATAAATTGCTCTGATATTTAGATTAAGGTAATATTTAAAACTTGACAATTTAAAAGTGCTTGTTGCTAGGCCTATTTGAATAAAGAATATATTGACTATTGACTATGCTTTAGAATACGTGTTCTCACTGATATGAAGGAGATACCGACCCGTGGGCAGTTGAGTGAAGTGACTGGTTAGTTCTAATTTTCTGAAAAATAGTGTTAGTAATAAAATTTCAATAATATTAAAATTTATTATTATAGTTACGCCATAGGGGGTGATTAGATACAACAACAAAAATAATATTTTCTTTTTAATTCATTGACTTTTTTTCTTTGTCTGCCCCAATTGTAAGTATCTCTGTTTCGCCCCATGGTTAGAGAAGGCCATTTGGCATTAAGTCCGCCATTTGTACATTGTTGTTCTGTGATATTATCTTCTTAGTGAGAATGCTCGCCTCGAATGGATATAATTTCTCCATAAAACATTTTGACAGCAGCACGACAACCTTTGCGAATGCGCTTTGAACAATACCACATACTTCCGTCCTTTAGTTCTTTCGCTTTAGAATACGTGTTCCCACCGATATGAAGGAGATACCGACCCGTGGGTAGTTGAGTGAAGTGACTGCTGGTTAGTTCTGAAAAATAGTGTTAGTAATAAAATTTAATTGATATTCTTCAAATTTGTTTGCGTGACCGTGAATATGAGAAGTCCTTGAACATTATGCGAACGTTCATTAATAAATATAAGCGACAGTACCCTCGGGCCATTTTGATCGAGGCTCGACATTTCCGACTCACCCTCGTTGAACAGTACCATAAGGACTTCTCGTCGTCGTTTCGTTTGTTGAATATGAATATAATGAATGCGAGCCAACCATCAAGCACCGTAAATCGGGGTCACCAGAAATCGCTGGGTAATAGAGCCGTTTTAAAGTTTTTCTTTCAAGTTTTTATATTTAATAACTTACATCTCTATAATTAGAGTTTTCGGGATACGTATATAGTAGACTATTTATACTTTAAATTAATACCAAAATAAGTTACTCAGCGTGTCTGAACTTTGTTTTAGCGGTAAATGTAGTGATTTTAACACAGTGCAAGTAATACACACACACAGCTGCACAGTGCTGGTAATATAATACCTTAAGCATTTTGGTTTTCTTAAAAAAACATTTTTTTTTTTAATAACCTGTAGTATCCCACTGCTGGGCAAAGGCCTCTCCCTTAGATTTCCATGACTCCCGTTGTTGAGCTGTTTCCGGCCAGTTATTAGTGAAGGTGTCTAAGTCGTCCCGCCATCTCCGCCTGGGCCTGCCACGTCCGCGCTTCTTTTGCGGCATCCACTTGGTGGCTATACTAGCCCACCTATCCGGATGCATGCGGCAGACGTGACCTGCCCAGTCCCACTTCAGCCTAGCGGTCTTCTCCCCTACGTCAGCTATGCCTGTTCTAGAGCGCAGTGTAGTGTGTAGAAAAAAACAATAAACAAGCAATTTTACGCGATAAAGGGGTCAGCGGACACGCATATGGGGTTATTATAGTTACGCCATAGGGGTGATTAGATACAACAACAATGATTATATTTTCATTTTAATTTATTGATTTTTTTTTCTTTGTCTGCACCAATTGTAAGTATCTCTGTTTCGCCCCATGGTTCGAGAAAACCATTTGGCGTTGTTCTCTGATATGTTATTCTTAGTGAGAATGCTTGCCTCGGATGGATATGAGTTCTCCATTAAACACTTTGACGGCAGCACGACAACCTTTCCTGATGCGTTTTGAACAATACCACGTACTTCCATCTTTCAAGTGTGTTGCTTTGGAAGAATAGGTGTTATTACCAATATGAAGGAGATACCGACCCGTGGGTAGTTGAGTGAAGTGGCTGGTTAGTTCTGAAATATTGTGTTAGTAATATTAC
This sequence comes from Cydia strobilella, assembly GCF_947568885.1. Lineage (NCBI taxonomy): Eukaryota > Metazoa > Arthropoda > Insecta > Lepidoptera > Tortricidae > Cydia > Cydia strobilella. Next base: position 4,632,584 of record NC_086042.1, read on the forward strand.
TTCAATGATATTCGTACAGTTTTCTTTGTGCTACAAGCACCTCCTTGCAAACAATCTATAATCTATTCGCTCAAAACAGGAAGACAATACTTCTTTCTAAAGTCATATGATTGACTATGACTATGACATAAGTACCTATCTTTAAATTATAAAACGAAGATGACACTCTATTTTTGCAACGAAAAAATATTAGGGTCAAAATTATTTTCGTTGTCATGCTTTTTGTCCCCAAAAAATGTGACGGAGTGGAGCTTTTTGTATGAGAGGAAATTTTGTTTTTAGTTTTTGTATTTAGTTGATATAAGACACATGTAAATAAAATCGTGACAGAGTGGTCAGAAACAAGACAACGAATAGAATTATGACCCATTAATAAATAGAAGCTTCTTCTAAATAAATAGATTTACCTGCAGATAAAATAAAATAAAAATATTTAAATATATTTATTGACCAAAGAAAAGTAAATTAAGCTAAATATAATTGACGAAAAGTAATAGAAGGAAAATAAGTTTGCCTTCAATTAAAAGACTAAAATAAGTTTTGATTAAAACAATATAACTAAAGTATATATACATGCAGCCATTAATTTAACTTAGACACACAACTTAATGGTAAGTATGAAAGGAAAAATTAGCAACTGATATTAAAAAGGAAACAGAAAAAAGCGCATTCTGGTTGCAATAAATAATACGAACTTAACTACCTATAGGCAACAAAATGGTGAATTTCAGGTCTGTGTAAGTGATTAAGACAAAAGTAAAATGAACAATGTACCTAGAGGTATCTTATCGTAATACCAAAATTGTAATACTTTAACTTTAAAATAAAATTAAAACCCTTAAACGAGCGACTATATTCATAATTGATATCCAAACGATTTTTTATAGCGTACAACGCCCAAACCTTACTCTCTCATCTATATACTATATTTTCTGCTATATTTTGATATATTTCCCTTCATGTAAATAATATTTGGCGGGTGGGTGTGTATGCTTATTCTCAAAATGCTTTATTCTAAAATCCTCATCCAATGTCAGTTTAGCGTTACATCCCTTGCAGTTGTGTGTAGAGCAGTACCAGTTGTTCAATTTTGACTTTTTGTTCTGCTTCTTGCAATAGTACGTGTATTCATTGTACATGATGAGGCGCTTGCCAGTGTATCGGGAATTGGCTAAGACAATAATAGCTGGAAGGAAATTATATATTGTTACAAATTTGTTCTCTTCCTGAATTCTCAGTTCACACATACCCAATCTCTTGTTAGTTCTCTTAAGAATTGGTACAGTTTTTTATGGGCAGGTCAAAAATATACAAAAATTAAAAATATTATCTGTTTGATAGAAAAAAAATCTATAATAGGTTTATTTTTGGCTCTATCTTAAGATAATGCGAACAATGTCTTGAAGGAAATACTAGCCAGAAAGCCTATGTTTTAATTGTATACACTGGCAAACCAACTTTGTATGGGAGATCGATTCTTCGCGCCTGCATTTTTTTATTTGCCGCCTTTTTCTACTGACAAAGTTGGCTTGCCAGACAATAAGATGTAATCCTATTAAAACATATATTTAAGCAATAATATTACATAGATAAAATATAAATTGAAAATTTTAGCGTAGAAAAGGGGTTTCAATCCATATGTGGAAGAGCGCACCGTAGTCGAACAAGCCACCTGACATTGGACTGAAAGCGGTGGTGTGTGCCTCGGATGCACATGCTGGTGGCGCGTATAACGGCGATACTGATCCTGCATCTCAGCCAGCCCAGTATGGTGCTTAGTGAGCGGTCCATCGTTGAGATAAGATGTAATGTTTGCACTTCTGCCATTGATGCCACGACAAGCTTTATTAGTTCTCAGAAGGAATCAAACTTAAACCTATAGAGCATACTGCTCTATATAGACGAAACAATATTAAGTACTTTGAACGCGCAATAAGTTCCCATAGCGTACCTAAACGTAACAAAATCAGGATATATGGCCGCAATTTATTTATAAAACTAAATAATACATTTATTTATAAGGACTAAAATAAAATGAAAGTTAGCAACATAAATAACTGACAAACTCATATCCGCAACGTAGGTTTCGTCAGAAGAGTACAACCATAAATCAGCAACAGGCCTCGTCATTACACACAACATAAACAATAAAGCTATTCGCAACAGGCTTCGTCATTTTCCCTTATAAAACACAGTCATATCTCAGTCACGAACTGAATTATTTGAGGTTGACAATTCCTGCCAAAATTTGTTTGGTGGTCAAAAATCAGAGCTCACATTGGTTACATTAAACTACTTTTAAAAACACGCCATCTTGTATAATGTAATTTGCCTTAGGATGGCTATGGAAGAGGTAATGCTTGTAGATGGTATAGTCGACAGTTGTCATACTGAACCTAGCCTTGCAGGCTTTCCCCTTTGTGCAGCGAAACGAGCGAGTGGTCGTGCCTCGCCAGTCGGGATAGTAGGTGAAACCGTCTAGCAGCGCCATCTCTTTTCCATTCAGCGTTCTGACCAATTGGACTGGTAACTCGCAAAACTCTGAAACAATTAAGTTGTTGGAGATTATCGCGGTTACAATACACCCCGCTTAGTTGTGAAAGCTTTCAAGTGAGATTGGCAAAAATGTATATGCCAATAACGACTTAAAGTTTAACTATATTAAAGTACCTAGGTAAATAAGAAAGAAAATATATTTAATTGAAATAACAACACAACCTTAAACCTAACAGAAGATGTTCAATATATGACATAATTTGTTGTTCTAAAAAGATACCACTCAACATATATGTCGAGATGTCGACGCACAAAGTACTAGTAGTAGTAGTAGTAGTAAATCACTTTATTGTACAAAACAAAAATTGATAACATGAAATTCATATAAATTTAGGTACAAAGGCGAGCTTATCCCTATAAGGGATTTCTTCCAGCTAACCTTAGAGTAAATGAGTGGAAAATTCGAATTAGATAGATAGACAAACTTACAGAACGTACAATAATATTTAAGAAGGAAAACTACAATATTAACGTCTACGAATAACTAAAATACATCAATTGCATTATGCAATAAAATAAATATGTACTAGCATACATAAATATATAGTACTAAATAAATATTAAATAAATATATATATATATATATATATATATATATATATAATATATAAATAATATATATATATATATTAGCACTCAACCAAATCACAGTTCGTGGGAAAGCCAAAGCTTTTTCAGATTAACTTTGAGTGATGCTACAGACCGGGACCGTTTGAGCGACAGGGGCAACTCGTTCCACAACTTCACCGCGCGCACTGTGAATGAATTTGCGTACGTTCGAGACTTATTCGAAGGGATAGCAAGCGTAAGATTAGCACTAGAACGTAAGCGGTGATCACTTCCTTCAGCCAGATAGTTAAATCTCTCGGTTAGGTAAGATGTACTAGTTAAGTAAGTACTGATTAACGCTATGCTGAACACTACTAATGCAAATGCAGATGCATTGATGCAAATTTATAGTATATTTTTTATGATGAAATAAATAAATCTAAATCTACTCCAGACAGAATAGAAAGAACAATGGGATTACGCCTATAGGCGTCAATTGTCAAATATGGATATTCCTAGAAACTATGTTAAAACACAAAAACAATAAAAATGCGGAGCAGATAAGAATAATAACAGACACCAAAAACCAAACTGAAGTTATATGTACATCGCGCGGGTTTTTAACTTTCATCTCAATTACTCTGAAAATATACTGCTGTTTAACATTTTGCTAGGCATAAGACTGCAAATAAAATAAATTGAAATGAGACATATTTTTGTGATTTTCTCTATAGGTAGTCCCAACTTTAACTGTGGCTGTGGAATGGGCTGCCTGTTTCGCTCAGACAGACAAAATCGGTTGCGTCGCTCAAGGATTAAAGAAGCTGTGGTAACCTAATTGATTAATTTGCCTATATTTGTATTGTATAGTTGCTCTATATTTTTCTACTTCTTTCCAATTTTTTGTGTATTTTCCCCATTCCTTTTTGTGTGATATATGTTTATCCTATTAATTTTGTATGTATTTATATTCTTTGTCTTTCTGGTACCTTGTTGTACATTTTGCTACATTTGTCACCCTCTTTTCACTCTCCTCTCATTTACTCAAAGGTTAACTGGAAGAGATTCCTCAAAGGGATAAGTTCGCCTTTGTACATCTTATTATTTGTACCATGTAATTTTTAATATGTATGTTTTGTACAATAAAGAGTTTACTACTACTACTACTACTTTAACCTTTTAAGGTTTTAGTCGGACTCTACCCTCGCTCTTTTGCGTTAGCCATTACGTTTATAAATGACCCCGTCAGTTACATAGAACTTAGGCGGCAGATGATCATGTTCAAAATTACGTCTAATAATCTCACGGTCCATGGCCGTGGTGAGATGGAAGCGAGCCTTGCACTTCCTTCCAGCCGTGCAACGCCAAACCTCCTTGTACTGTCTCTTAGCTTCGCAGTAAAATGTGAATCCTTTGTATATGATGATATCCTTGCCTTGTGAATTGCGGACCATTTGAACTGGAAAATAAAGAGTATCAGATCAATATATGGGTTCTAGTCTAGGTAACTTCTGCGCGCCTACCTAAGACTTTGTGATTATCAACAGTTACAAAGGAACTTGTGAAGAATATATGACATCCGAGCTGATCAAACAATCTTCAGCTGGTTTATACCAGACCAAGGAAGGCTCAAAAAGATTTGGGACCTAATGGTCCCAGATATGGAAGGCCAAAGACAAAAGTGCAAAAGATTATTAGAAATTAGGAAGTAGGTAAATCTGTTAGTTCCATTTCTAGTTAATTTCCAGTTCTCTAGAGAATAATCTTAATCATTGCATTCTTCGTAGTACTAACTACTCTTGATCATTAGTAAAACGCAATTTTTCTTACATATAATTTTTATATTGGATGCCAAACAAATCGCATCTGATCACAATAATTCAAGAAATCCAGTGTTTCATTCTCCATTTCCATAGCAGTCATACTTAAACCCTAACTTTCCGCTTTACGTAGGTACATTTCAAACCCTAGATCCTGTAGAAAATACCGTTTCTGATAATATGTGGCTGAGGCGCGTGGTCATGCAAGCACGCGTATCGAATGATGCGCCGATCCTGATTCGAGTGTAACCTTGCCCTGCAGAGTCGGGTGCGACAACGCCAGACGATCTTGGTATGTGTGCGGGACTCGCAGTAGAATGAGTAGCCTTCGTATATCGCGAGTTCCTTGCCACGACTATCGGGGAGGATTGTCACTGTAATAAAGTTGAAAAAATAAAACACGGGACGAGCTAGTCGCCTTTGACAAATACTGGTGAAAGACTTGACGGGATACGTAGAAGAAAAAGAGAGTGCCTTTGCCCAACAGTCTGAATAAATAAATGAAATTAAAATACCTCAGAAATTAATATTCTTGAGCAGATCCTGAGGAAGCCTATTTTCTTGGGATCCACTCAAAGCTAGAAAAGCTCGGAAGCGACCGAAAGATGTTACTGTATAAAAAAAAGATTTATATTATCAGAGAAATCTCATTTTTATTGAGGAAATACAGAATTACTTTCAATCCTTAGATTTTAAACAACTAATTGCGTATAAATACAACATCAATATATAATGCAATTATTAAAAAGGCCGCAAAGTTAACTTCCTATACATATTGTTATGATTACTAATTAGAGTTAGTAGTTACAGCTGGTCTCTAATTACAGTAGTCACTAGTCAGGATCAGTCACATCAAAATTACGCAGTAAAAAATTTGTAATAAACCCCATCCCTTAAGACATGAGTAGGCGGCTTGTTGAGTGAATAGCGTTCTTCTGGTACCTAATAAAACATTTCCATGCACATCTTGCTAAAGTTTAATAAAAACGCCATTATTTATAACAAAACAAGGCGCCACATGTCCGTGCTCCAGCCACGCGCGCAACATGTGTAGGTCCTTCGTTAATTAGAAGCGCGCTTTGCTTGGGCGGCCTTTTGTGCATGTCCAATATGCCTATGTTGTTTTGTTGACGCTTGGTTTCTGGGTTTTCGAGTATCCAAAATATTTAGATCAGTGCGGTTGCACTCACTATTATTTTTAGTCGCTTTTGGCGACATGTTTCGGATTCTTCGGGAATCCTTCCCCATTCCCCAGGCACGAGTGTCCGCGGCGGCTGTACGTCGCGTGCGTGCTGGGCGTGGCGGCGGCTCGTGCCTGAGGCAGGATTCCCGAAGAATCCGAAACATGTCGCCAAAAGCGACTAAAAATAATAGTGAGTGAAACCGTACTGATCAAATATTTTGAAATATGTCTCACGATAGTTTAATTTCGATATTCGAGTATCCGTTGACTATTGCTAGTGGCTTGCCGGATGTATTGTAGACTAATTATTGGGACGGAAATTCAGCAAAAATTAAACTTCAGGCATGTAATGTTCTTTCAAACGTTATTATCAGGCATCGTAAACTGCGAGCGAAATCCCTTAAAGTACTAGGGTTGTTGTCAAGTCAAAGTACGTCATTTCAATGGATTTCGCTCGCAGTTTACGATGCCTGGTTATTATACATCTACTCATACGTCTTAAGAAATGAGCACTTCTACAAAAATGGTCAAATACCATTGGGTCTACTAAAAGTGATGGAGTAATCAAATAAAACAATGCTCGAAAATAAATTAATGTTTATTTGTAAAGTAATATTAGTGCAATATAAGGCTTAATATTTAACAAATTATCTATATATAATTGTGGATGTTGGGGATAAAACGTTACAAACGACATTTTTTACTACCTACCTACTTATAATTAAACAAGAAGGAATACATACATGTAGGCTCTGAGTTGTTCTATGATTTCATTGACGATTTTATTGGGCCAGATCGGCTGACGACTGCACCATCGTCACTGCTGCGGCATTGACTCCGGAGCTGTCATTGCCAGGTTAGTTTGTATATTTTTATAAACCTACCACGTCAGTGGCAAGCAAGCTTACGGCCCGTCTGGTGGTAAGCGGTCTGCGTAGCCTATGGATGCCTGTAACTCCAGGGGTATTACATTTGATGAATTTTTTGATGAGCCCCATTGTACTGTAGTTAGTCCGTCGAGAAAATGAGTGATAATACCTATTTATTGCATTACTATCGCGATTAAAACGTTCAATCCGTTTCTCATTTTCCAAAGGAAATTGACTGATACAGGTCCCATGTCAAGGCCGCAGCAGTAACGTCACAACAATAACGCTGCTATAGTCGTCATCCGAATGTCATCGTTAAGCTGCTTTAGCCTTCTGTATTTTAGAATTATTTTACAATTTACGTATAATTCTTATACTTAAGATAATCCTGCTATTTATACCCACAAAGTTTTAAATTATAGATAAGAGATTCTAATTCCGATTGCGAAATCCTACTCTATCTCTTCATTCATATACTATCACAGCTAAGGTACGTTATACGGGCAGATATAATTCAGATATAATTTGATTATCGAGTACCATGTATACCATCACCATCATAATTTGATCTAGTCGAAATTCCTATCCAACTCCACTTGAATTGTAAATGGCGAATTTGTCTTATGACACTGACGCTTCCTATTGCGTATATATACTCCATCAATTATGGAAAATGAAGGCGGCCTGTGACCGTGTTCCAAGTTTGCTTTATACATATTACCGTCCATCATACTGAACGCACTGCGGCACCGTTTACTGTTCGTACATCTCCAATAGCTCTGACCGCAGTGGACAGGTCCCTTATATGTAGAATAGAAACTGTAGCCATTGATTAGGACGAAAGTCTTCCCAGCTTTGTTTTGGACCACTGCAAAGAGATGATGAGGTAAGGTAAGGTAAGTTAAAGCAGCTTCAAAGTATTTAGATTCAAAAGGTTTTAAGACTCTTTGACAAATGCCAAAGAATCGTACTGCTTTCAAATTTATCAAGCCGTTCATACTGAAACTAAGTGCACAAGAAACCAAAAAATTAAAACAAAACGGTTCTTATTTTCTATAACAATATATTTGGAGTAATTAAAATTATACTAAAGAAGACATAATTAATAATCTTTAGACAGACATTTTATTCCGCACAATGTTTGACATACACTCCGTTCCGTATAGAAAATAAAGGCGGTTTGTGATTGTGCTCCAAGTTAGTTTTATACAAATGACCGTCAATCATGTGGAAGCTGCTGCGACACCGCTTACTGTTAGTGCACCTCCAAATGCTCTTCGGATTGTGAATCCCTCCACGTTTGTTGTAAAAACTGTAGCCACCGATTATAATAAGAGGCTTCCCTGCTCTGTTTTGGACAACTGAAACAAAGTAAAAACATTTTGGAACATTTTAAGTAATCACAGCGTGTTTTATATAATTATTTACTAGTACCACGCTTTCTTTCATAATAGGTAAAACTTCACACTTCACACAACTTCACACATTAAAAAATAAATTAATAATACTGATACAAAGTATAAATAAACTTTAATTTATTTGCGAGAGGGACTTATTGCTGTAGTACCTTAGCAGTCACGAAATAGTTAAATTACATTGCTTAACACACACCTAACAGTTTTTCATTCTAATGAGCAAACCATCTCGTATTATGAACTTTGGCGGCATATGATCATGGGTAAGGAGACATTTAAGTACGATTCCCTCTCGGGTGAGATAAATGCGGGCTTTACATCCACTGGTGCAACGCCAGATCTTCGAATCAGTCGTAGTGTGGTAATAGGTGTAACCCTTGTATACTAGCAGTTGTTTTCCCGAAGTGTTGTGAACCATTATCACTGAAATTGAATTTATTTAAAGTTTTGGAATATTTGATAAAAATCCCAATTTTATCAATTACATCACCATATTTGCTTGAAACAAAAAAGATTCCAATAAAACTTTCGATGTTATTTTTGTGTTATATACTATTTACTATATAACAGTAGATAGATAAATATTAGGGTGATTTCGTAGATAATGACACAGGTCTACAGACGTTTTGCATTTGCGGATAATGTACTATGGATATCTTTCATCATTCATTTATTTATTTTAATATAAACTTACAGTGTAACATCAAAACGTTTACATGAGATTTTTACATAATGTATGTTTCCAATATTTAAGACATTAATATATTAAGAAACAAAAAAAAAAAACATTGTCAGCAAAAGATAAACAAATGAATAAACAATAAACATTAAAATAAAATAATTACAACACAATAAAAAATGTCAGGTCATTACAATTAAATAATCAAAATTGACACACATAAAATAAACTGGAGACATTTTCTGCAAAATTCACCAACAATCATTCATTAATTTTGTGTGATTCCTGTTTCATGTATATAACCCACTTATGCACCACATTTTAAGCAGAAAAAATTATTTACTTACTTACTTACATTATCAGCGAAAACATCAACATTATGAGTGTCATGACCCTCAATAGCTATCACATTAAAAAGGGCCAGTGCCCGGGGCGTAGGCGCGTTGTCGGCCTGGCGGGTGCGGGCGCGCAGCCACCGCATTTACGACGTCCGACGCCGTTTGCTGTACTGGCACATGCAGGCCCATTCGTGCCAGTACAGATGAATTATTTACTCCGTTGTTTACAACTTCATGGTAATGTACCAACAAAAGTAGTTTTCATCTCAGTTCTAGAGATCTATCAAACTCGGCCGGAAGCATATGCAGCACATCTCTAGCTCCCTTCGCAGTACCTACATCGTTACATAACAGAAGTACTTGTAAAGGTATTAAAGTAGAACGAAACGCGAGCAACGAACTACGCAGGAAACTGGAGATATGTTGCATACGTATCCGTTGAGGCCTGGCCTATTGAAGTTTATACAGTACTCCCTCCCGTATCACAAATTTCGGCGCGAGATGGTTATGAGTTAGCTGCGACCTGTACACGAGGTTCTCAGGTGTAAGGTACACGCGAGCTTTGCAAGTTTTGCTGCTGGTGCAGCGCCAAATCTTCTTCCAGACGCTGGTATTGGGCGAATTCCAGTAATATGTAAAGCCATTGTAAATCAAAATCTGCTTTCCAGCGGCGTTGTATACCATCGTCACTGTAAATAAGAAAGTTGTAGAATTGTTCGTTGTCTGAGTACTCACAACACAAGTCTTTTTTATCTTACTGTGGGGTTTAGTAAATTTGTGTAAAGGAGTCCTATAATTTTTTTTTTATCAGCATACTACCTAGGTTTAGTAGGGTGATTGTTAGCGTCAATAATACCTAGACACGAGTTTATGTTGCAAAAATATCTGCCACGCCTGTAATTATTTTGAGGTTGTGCAATTAAGAGGATTTGTATTGTATATTGTACTGTTTTTGCCTTAATAAATCATAGGATATAATGTTTTTGTATTTAAAACGGCTCGCCAACACTAACATAACGTGACAGCAAAACTTCCGTGACACAAATATATTAATAACGGGTCACTGACGAATTTTAAGTCGCAAAACGCTCGACATGTTTCTTTGGTACGGAGTGAAACATGTCGAGCGTGTTTCGACTTAAAATACGTGAGTGACCCGTTTTTAATATATTTAATATCACGTGACAGGTCACAGGTCTGCTCGCTGCCTGACATCGAGGCCTACAGCAGCACTGGAAACAAGAATGGATGAAGCAAGCTGACGGTACCCCGGCCGCGAATATAGATCCGACTATCATGAGCAAGGGGACCGACCTTCCTAGGAAACTATGGTGTCGCTTAAACCGCCTAAGAACCGGGCACGGGCGATGCAACTTCTTCCGGCATAGGTGAGGCTGGTGTGACTCTGCGCTATGCGATTGCGGCATCGAGGACCAGACCATGGAGCACATCATCCAGCGGTGCCCACTCCGCGCATACTCGGGTGGCCTGGATGACCTATTAGACCTGACGGCCGATGCTGTGCAGTGGTTGCAAAACTTGGATGTTGCCTTATAAAATAATATACTGTACATAATTTTTGCCTATGTGACTATATCGCCATACGATTAAATTAAATAAATCGAGTGACTCACTAACTGTCAGTGACGTCACCATGACGTGAAGCACTTGAAATGTTAATACACTACAACATCACAATAGGGTATTTGACTATATTTAAAATAAATTATTTCACACCATGCATGAAAATAAAGCACCAGAATATTAATAGAGAAACGTAAACAGCAGTTATTTTAAGACACAATTTATATTTTATAAATCGTATCTTTAGAAGTATAAAGTGTAGGTAACTTGATCGTGACGTCATTGTGTAATGTTTTATATAAATTCCATATTGGCAAATCGTTTTAAAAAAGAAACTGATTTGACTAGTAGGATACATCTATCCTATCCTACCCTATTATGTTACATATCTTACCTACACTGTATGTTACATTATGTAAACTGTGGTAGATTATTTTGACGCATAATCTCACCCGCCATTATTGATGCTGACGCTACAAAAAGCTTTATAGGTTATTAGAACGGGGTAAAAACCACAAAATTCAAAAAGCCTTAATCAAAAAGTAAAAGAATCTAATGTAAGTAAATGTTGTGAATACAACATAAAAATACAAAAAATTGATGATTACAGTTTAATATACATTTTGTTCCTTATCAAAAATCTCGGCGCTAGGTGACAATGATCCAGCTGAGCCTTCATAATAACCAGATCAGGAGATAAATGCAATCGAGCAGTGCATGCACCGCCCGTGGTGCAACGCCAGATCTTCTTATAACCACTGGTATGGACGTTGCAGTAGTACGTGAAACCTTTGTATACGGCTAATTGCTTTCCGACGCAATTATGTACCATTTGTACTGGAAAATAATAACACATTGTAGTATGCAAAAATCGTTTAAGAATGGAGAACGTTTAGAGGTTTAAGTATACGTAATATAAACCTGTTACTTTACTTTTAATAAATATGTTAATTTAGTTTAGTTTGAATCTTTGGTTATGGAATAAAATGGGCTTTTTTATTTTTTATTTTTATTTATTTAATATAAACCTGTAGTAACATTATTAGCTATTGACTAACACAGATAAACCTTTAGTTTGACCAAGTTAAAGATTTTTTCGTAAATTTCGTATAAATTAGAAGGAGTACAACTATACTATTCAAGGGTGACAACGGTAATTTCATTAAGGAAATACCTGCACACGTCAATTTTCCCTAATTCAGAATACCAGTGAAGTGTTGACATCTAAAATGACGACAGGGCTATAGATGTAAGTTTCTCTAGTAACACATTAAAATATGTAGAATGAAGTAACTATTAAACTATTTGCATAACTTACCAACTACCTACTAACATTACGAATTTACGAAATTACTAATTCCTTGAATGACTTTAGATGGAGTGGAAACACAGAGTTGTTGCTCATATAACAAAACATGGCGGCGGACTAATAGTTTCATTTTTTATCACTAGTGATGGTTCCGGACACCTTATCTAGTTTAGTTTTATTTGTTATTTTTTTTTGAGAAATGTCATTCTATATATCGTAAAATGGAACACATTGATTAACGACAGTAGGTAGGGTAGTTTTTCGAATATTTTTGACGTTTATAAAAAGCCAGTTCAAGGTAGATCGATTTGATGGCCGCTCATTCTCGCATGCGCAAGCTCGTTTGTCGTGTTAAACCCAAAATGTGTTAAAACTGTCGATTTGTGTGCTCAAAACCCCCGCCGCAGCCACTACATCATCAGCTCGCCGTTGGAGAGTGTCGGCACTCGGTACCGACCAGCTGTTCGACATGCAGACACGGGGTGAGTTGGCTTTCGATTGATTCACTTTCACTGGCAGTAGATCGTTAAATTTCTCTCCAAATACAATTTCCCTATCTCGAGGGCGATTGTACAACTAGCGTTTCTGTTGACGAGAGCTTAAAAAGGGATTTCAGCATGTTTAATGTATATTGTTTATCCTATTTTAGTATAAACTCCATTCCTAACGATGAAGCGTGGCGGTGGATGGTGATGCTTATCAATGATTTTGATGACACTGTAATCAGGCGATAGATGCAGTCTTGCAGTGCACCCCCCGGAGCCACAGCGAGTACATCTCCAGTACTTCTTCCAACCGTTAGCGCTGGTCACGTTGCAGTAATATGTGTGGCCGTTGTGTATAACTAGCTCCTTTCCCAAATGGGTGTGGACGATTTGTACTGGAATTAAATGAGGTGGTTTAACTTTCTGCCAAATGAGTTACATTAATGTATTTCCTGCTTGCAATACACTTTACTGTGGTATATGCGTAAATAAAGCATGGTTCACTTAGAACTGGCACGCGATTATCATAAAATAAAAAATATATCGTTCGAAAAACAAAAAAAATGACAATCACAATTCGCTGTCAATATATTAAAGAGAGAATGCTAGAAATTTGGTTGGTCTGACTTTTTGCGTTTGTAAATTATCGAGGATGGAAGTTGAACGGCGAAAATCTATTGTGAATAAATACCTGGAAAATCCCTCTTGGTCTGGGTCGATGATCGCTAAATCGTTAAAATTTCCCAAAAGAACTGTTTGTAGAGTCATAAAAACATACAAGGATTCTCTGTCCTTCGATAGGAAGCCTCAAATCAACCGACGATCTGGGACTACAGATAAAATTTTGGAGAAGAATGTTTTAAGGTCAGTGGCACAGAATCCAGGGCTCTCAGATTATGATTTATCTCGAAAATTTAAAAAAAACCGGAGTACAGTAAGACGGATTCGCCTTCGAGCAGGCTATAAGAGCTATAGAGCCGTCAAGCAGCCAAATAGAACCATAAAACAGAATAAAGTAGCTAAAAATCGAGCTCGTCGGCTGTACGACCAAATTCTCACCAAATACAACGGCTGCCTCTTGATGGATGATGAGACATACGTAAAGCTCGACTTTAACCAACTCCCAGGTTCAAAATTTTACAAGGCCGATGCTAGAGGGAATGTTGATGAAAAATACAAATTTCACAAACTCGAGAAATTTGCAAAAAAACACATGATTTGGCAGGGTATATGTAGTTGCGGTCTTAAGACCAAAGTTTTCGTCACTAAGGCAACAATGACATCAGATGTTTATGTGAAAGAGTGTCTGAAAAAACGAATTTTGCCTTTCATTCAAAACCACAAGGGTCCTGTAAAATTCTGGCCTGATTTGGCTAGCTGCCATTACTCCAAAAAGGTTTTGGAGTGGTATGCAGCAAATCACATTGATTTCATACCACGTGAGCTGAACCCACCCAACTGTCCCCAGTTTCGGCCCATAGAGAACTACTGGGCGATTATGAAAGGAAAATTAAATAAAACTGGCAGAATAGTCCAAGACATCAACTCTTTGCGGTCCACATGGAATCTACAGGCAAAAAAGGTGGACAGTGGCCTTGTTCAGAGGATGATGAAGACTATTTCGAAAAGAGTCCGTAATTTTATACATAACAAAAGTAAATGATTAAAATTTATGTAACATGCTTAAAAAATTAAAAATATTGTTATCTATTTTATTTAAAAATTATATGCATTTGATCGCGTGCCATTTCTAAATGAACTATGCTTTATGGCTGCATGATTTTTGTTTGATTTATAACGAAGAATGATGCAACACGAATTAAAAAAGTGAGTTACGGTACGTACAGTGGAGGAACCTAAATGTATTTATTTAAGGTAGTATTTTTTTCTAGTATGTGTAGCTTGCCAGTAATAAAAAAATATATAGGAATTATATTAGTATTTATTTAATATAAAACACAACAACGAACTAAAAGTATAATACTGTAGACACGTTGTTTAATGAAATCGTTCGAATTGTATTTAGAGAAGTAGTTAAACAATAATTTTTAAGAAAAAAAAACCGACTTCAATGGGGGATGCCGTTGAAAGGTTACTTATTGTTGATGGTGCACTCCAGACAATGAAATGAAAAAGACAGCATCTTTTGCCTAACTAAAATGAGGTAAAACCACCCACGTTTCTAGTAGCATTTCTTTTCTATAAGGGTCATAGTTCTAACGTAACCTAACCCAATGTTCTGATAGCATTTCGTTTCTGTAAGGGTCACAGTTCTAACCTAACCTAACTCACTTTTCTGATAGCAGTTCGGTTCTGTGAGGATCGCAGTTCAAAAAAAAAGTCCAGGTCCAAGTTTGGATCTGGGTCCATACCGAAGAGAATAAATCGCCAAACGTGAACTATGTGTCGTTGAAGAGTTCCATTCTGATCATCATCAGCAGTTCCACTTCATCAAATTTTACTTTTCTATGTAAAAGCTGGATTTGTTGATGAAAATACGAAATTCACTATATGTATGCCTTTCTCATTTGAGGAGTTCCCTCGATTCCTCATGGATCCCATTATCAGAACTCGAGCTTGACAAAAATGTGTCTTGAAAACCTAACTTGCTTACCAATCATAACGAAGAGGACAAATCGCCAAACGTGAACTATGCGTCGTTAAAGAGTTCCATTCTGATATTTCTGATCATCATCAGCAGCTGCACTTCATCAAATGTCACTTTTTTAAATGGAAATGCTGGATTTGTTGATGAAAATACAAAAATCACTATATGTATGCCTTTCACATTTGAGGAGTTCCCTCGATTCCTCATGGATCCCATCATCAGAACTCGAGCTTGACAAAAATGTGTCATGAAAACCTAACTTGCTTACCAATCATAACGAAGAGGACAAATCGCCAAACGTGAACTATACGTCATTGAAGAGTTCCGTTCTGATCATTATCAGCAGTTCCACTTCATCAAATGTCACTTTTTTATATGTAAATGCTTGATTTGTTGATGAAAATACTAAAATCACTATATGTATGCCTTTAACATTTGAGGAGTTCCCTTGATTCCTAATGGATCTCATCATCAGAACTGCGTTTTGACCAAAACGGGACCAATCTGTATGTATATACTTACAATCAAAAAAAGAATTTTTAAAATCGGTCCAGAAATGACGGAGTTATGGAGTAACAAACAAAAAAAAAAAAAAACCACACAACCGAATTGATAACCTCCTCCTTTTGAAATCTTGAAGTCGGTTAAAAAGTTAAGTTGAGTAGTATTAATTAAAGACCTATATTAATAACGGAGTACGGGTTTGAGTAGTAGTAATAAAATAACTTAGTGCTGAAAACAAGCACACACCTATGACATACTAAATACCTACATCAAATACCCTATCGTCCCATTTTACGGAACGACACATGTAGGTAAGTACTTAAGCATCCGTTAAACTAATATTGTATTAAATTAAAAATTAAATTAAATATCTAGTTTCACGATGGTTTGTATACTAACACGTTCGCTGTGGCATCGGGTCTCGACCACAACGTTAACTAGGTAATTATCACAGCAAAAGTAATAATTATTTAAGTTACATGCCTATTAAACTTTGATATACAAACCATTGCGAATAACAAACTTTGGTGCTTGGTGTAAATGTAGCGGCTGACATTTAATCATATGTGAGTCTTGAAGCAGATGAAAGCGTGCAAGGCAGCCTTGTTGGCCACGGTTGGTGCAAACCCAAACCTTCTTGGTACCACTCTTGTTCGTGTGCTTACAGTAAAATGTGTAACCTTGGTATACAGCTAGCTGCTTTCCTGCTTTGTTTTGTACCAGTCTAACTGCAAGAATGTAGTCAATTGTTAATATCTCAAATTAAACTGTTATAGTTTGACAAGATAGAGCAGAAGCGTTAATACTACCTAACTATATAATAGTAAAACTAATACTAAATAATCTTACGTATTAATTTATTTATCGTCGCGTGGGGCGATTAGGCAGAATTTAGACAAAAATTAAATATTGTATTTTTTTATTATTATAACCACTAAAAAACCACAAACTTGTCGATACAATTGTAGCTCTTTTCCAGTACAAGAAAAGGTAATTTAAATACCTACAAATGCGTTTTTGGGGAATAGACTAAAGACTTGTCTTGACAACTATAAGGTAGGGTTTTAAAGAGGTCGTGCCCTTTATATGACAAAATAAAAGTACGGGAGTAGAAAAAAATTATAAATTGATTTGAGAGAATTAAATTTTTATATAAACTCCATCACGCACAAGAAATTGTGGTGGCGCATGAGAATGCTCCGGTCGAGATTTGATCACCCGCCAATCTTCCGAGAGGTGAAGCCGAGCGCGGCAGCAGCCGTAGTTCGTGCACACCCAAATCTTCTTCCAGCCGCAGGTCGTAGGCATAGCGTAGAATGTGTAGCCGTGGTACAGAGCTAGCTGCTTGCCTGCTCGGTTGTGGACCATCTGGACTGCATTACAATGTAATTTTATTAATATAACTTTCGGTTAGAAGTGCCGATTATTCGGCAAATATTTTTTATTCTGTCATGTTTACTTTATAGTATAGGTACTTTTAGTACAAAGTAGAATGTAAGAATAAACCCAGCTACTCGAAACGTTTGAAAACCGGACAAGTGCGAGTCGGACTCGCCCACCGAGGGTTCCGTACTTTTTAGTATTTGTTGTTATAGCGGCAACAGAAACATCATCTGTGAAAAACTCAACTGTCTAGCTATCACGATTCATGAGATACAGCCTGGTGACAGATAGACGGACAGCGAATCTTAGTAATAGGGTCCCGTTTTTTTAACCCTTTGGGTAGGGAAACCAAATAACCATCTGGACAGACATGCAAATAAGCCGTAATTAAATCTGTTCACCCAATCGGGAGCTACCATGCCACAACAAACACACCCGAATAAAACCAATCAACTAAAATTAAACTTTTATGAAAATCCCATGTCGTATAGTAAATCTTGGAGGCGGATATGGCAATGGTCAAGTACGCTCTTGTAGACAATCCCTGCAGGGTTCAGATACAGGCGAGCATTGCAAGGACTGCCGGCGGTGCATCGCCAGATTTTTTTCCAAACGATCGGCCTGTTGCAATAATATGTGAAGCCTTGATATAAAGCCACTTCTCTTCCGGACGTGTTATGGAATATTGTAACTAAAACAAACAAATATTAGCTTTGATTGTAACAAAACTTTAGAATTATTTGACATTTTAGAATACTATGAATTTGATTACAATTGAATAAATAAATGAAAATATGTTTTCTATGGAAGCCGGCTGGCACTAGATCATAAAATCTAAAAAAAAACCGGCCAAGTGCGAGTCGGACTCGCGCACGAAGGGTTCCGTACCATTACGGAAAAAAACAGCAAAAAAATCACGTTTGTTGTATGGGAGCTCCATTTAAATATTTATATTATTCTGTTTTTAGTATTTGTTGTTATAGCGGCAACAGAAATACATCATCTGTGAAAATTTCAACTGTCTAGCTATCACGGTTCATGAGATACAGTCTGGTGACAGACAGACAGACAGACGGACAGACGGACGGACAGACAGACAGCGGAGTCTTAGTAATAGGGTCCCGTTTTTACCCTTTGGGTACGGAACCCTAAAAATACTTTATTGTGATTTCCGTTTATGTCCGTTTAGTTTGGGTGATTGAGAAACGAGCACACATTATAAATGTATTTATAAATGTAATTTTAATGCATAGCATTATACCAAATACAACTCACACTTAAAGTTTAAAATGTGTATGCTGCAGATTAGCATTAAAAAATGTATTGACGTCCGTCTTGTATACAGTAAAACGTGCTCGCAACCGCGAGACCTGCAGCACCAGTTTTGCGTGTCAACGTTCTCCTTATTGCAATGGAATATGTATATGTACCCGTTCACGAGTGCTAGGATCTTCTGCGCAGAGCCTCTTACAAACTCAACTGGAACAAAACAAAACTTTTCTTACGTAGCTCAGTAATACGAAGATAATAGGGTTTTTGTACGGTTAACCTATAACCTATCCATCCAACCTGTCTATCCATTTGTATATGTGACTTTTTGTGTTCTAAATAAATAAATAAAAACCTAACAGAACTGCGTGATTACATAGGACAAGCTTTTTTATGATTCTGAAGCAATGGTATCGGTAGTTTCATCCTGCTGCCAGGATAACATTGAAACTAATATCAAACTTAAGGTATTTTAAAAAAGTTCGTAGGACGAATTAAAATAATAATAATAAAAAAATCTATTTATTTCAATAAAATGTGCTTAAGTCTATTTTACATTTGTATGCAAAATCTCTAACATGAGATTATGTGCGCGGTCACTCAACTCGCATTTTGTTGTTAATGAGTAATTTAAACTAAGTAAAAAGTAATAAGCCTGCGTCTAGGGCATTGACCGTACTGTAGTAAAGGCCTCTCGCAGTAAAAAGCGTACGCGTTGACCAGCGCTAGTTGCTTCTGAGTCAGTAACCACAGTGAATGCTTTCATAGGTAATACAAGTTCTAGTCGCTAGGCTCCTGACCAACTCGACTGGAATATCCGCCAAAAGAAGCATTTTTAGTTATTGTATGATATTTAAATAGATTTCAGTCACAGAGCTACACCCTCAACTACACTAATGAAGTAACGAGTTATTCAATAGGGTTGTTTGTGAGTGAATTTATAAAAAAAAAGTTTTGCTTATTTTGCAAAAAATTAATAGTAATAGTAGTAACCTAGGTAACATGCACAAATAGAGCTGTTTAATTGCGTGAAAATGTATCTAAGTTAATTTCTAAGTTTTACATATACTCCGTTGTCAATGCCGTATTTGTGTGCATCATGGGAATGTTTTAATCTGGCATTATGTACTTTGGGAATGTCTTCCGTCTTTGTGATAATAAATCTGGCTTTGCAAATATTTTTCTTAAGACAGCACCAATATTTCGTGTTTCCTTGGGCCTTGTCACTGTAAAACGGGTATCCCTCGACGAGAGCTAGCTGCTTGTTAGTTGGACTCCGGACGAACTCGATTAGAAAGTGCTCTAAAAAAGATTCTTTAGTTGTTAAGATGTTTTTAAGTCAAAATCTACGATCTGGATTACACTCAAGGGCAATGAATATCGCTGTATGTAAATTTCGAATATATCTTTAAGGAATAATAAATAAGTGATTACAACTTATCGAAAACAGGTGGGAATAAAAGAAACACAATATTAAACCCAAACAAAACACTTTATTGTACCATAATAACTTACAACTAGACAGGGTGGAATAAAGTACCATATTTAGTCACTAATAAGTTAATCTGTTAAGTTAATAAGTTAAGTTTAGTTGCATTTAAAGAATCAATTAGTATTGATTCTCTTATTAACTGCAACATATAAGCAACCTCGGCACATTAAAACATAGTCTACACAGTTACTTTATTATTAATCATTCATATGCAAAGCAAAAGGCGACATTAGCTAATTAATACCTATAATCAGGATAATCAATAGTTGAATTTAAACTGTTGTGAGACATACTAACATTAAATCATTTTACGGTTTAGACTCACTTACCCCTCGGACTCCGTGGGGGTTCGGACTCGGTTTAGAGCGGCAGTACGCAATACACGGTAGTCGTGAACGCTGCTCGCACTATTAGTGCTTGAGAAAGGAGACCTAGGCTCTCCGAAACATGTCGCGCGAGTGACTAAAACAAGTGAGTCTAAGTCTAAACCGTAAAATGATTTAATCAATAGTTAATCTGACACTTTTCTTCGACGGCTCTACGGCTTCGTGTTGCCAGCGCTCGAACTGGCTGTGTTGAATAAAACTGCGACTACAGGAACAACTATTTTTTTATTCGTTATTTGTTTTTTAAATTTACATATCATTCTATTATAAAGGCAATAAGTACCTAAAACCGAGAAATATATGCAAGAGAAATACATTACACATTTAATATGGGTGTAACATTACATACCTAGGGCAGTAAAGTAAGAAAAGTCTCGGCAGCCTCGGCCGACAATTATATACATGTGATCTGAGTCTGAGGCTTTCTTATTCACTGTGTGTGTATACAATTTTTTTGTTCGACGGAGCAGAAAGCGGCAACTTCGTTTAGCGCAGCGGGCTGAAGTTGACGCTTTCCGAACGTAGGCCAAAAAAAACGTTTTATTTATTATTTATTTATTTATTTAAAATTTAAATCAGGCAACAAGGTCCATATTACAAATACCTTACAGACTAACATAGATATATGTATTATATAAACTTAAACTAAACACTATTTATGCTACAAAACGGCGTGGCTCCGTTGAATCGGCTGCTCTTGTGTCGGATTTGGCAGTTTGCCCCGGAACCTTCGAAACACGACACCCTTCGGCCAGAAGTCGGCGCACTCGATGACAAACCCGATGACGGTTTTAAATGACAGTCCCGTGTTTAGCAATTTTTACATATACCCCATCATTTATAATGTATTTGTTTGGGTCATGCGTATGTTGCAATTTCGCACGATAGAGTATGGGTTTTTCTCCCCTGTTTTTGATAGCAAAGCGCGCGTTGCATATATGATGACTCGTGCATCGCCAATACTGAACGGTAGCACGCGCCTTGTGACAGTGAAATGAGTATCTGTTGACGAGTGCTATTTCGTTGTTCGTGTGGTTCCGGACGAACTCAACTGGAAAAAATATTAAACCTTAGACGCTTTAATAGTTATACAGATCACCATCATTCGCTTGCCCTTATCCCATTCATTTGGGGTCGGAGCAGCATGTTTTTTTCTTTCATACCTCTCTCTCGCCCGTCATCTCATCACTCACTCGCATTCGTTTCATATCATCTCTCACACAGTCCATCCACCTTTTCCTCGGTTTTCCTCTTCCGATACTTCCCTCCACATTCATTCGTAATACCTTTCTCGTCACATGACTTTCATCCCTCCCAATTCCTCCCTCCCCCCTCCCTATCCCTCTTCAATGGTTATACTTTTTTTAATGGTTATACAGATATAAAATTATTAAAAAATGCATCAATTTGTGTTGGGAGATACAAACATAGTTATTAAGTAAAGACTTCTTAGTTCCCTCTGTAGCGAGAAATATCTCATTAAAAAGCTAGGTTTATAAAAACATAGATAGTTTCGACAAAAAACACACGTATAGGAATAATAAATGTGACACGTTTCATCTTATTGTAGCCACCGGGCACCGCAATGATGTGACGTTATGACGTACCGTACTAATGTTGTACTGTATAAGAATGCAAACAAAAATCAATACCCACAAAAAAAGTTGTCGTACAATCAGTCAATTAGTCAGAAGATTAGAGAACGCCATACAGCGTTAAATTAAAAATAATCTAATATGCTCATTAAAAACATTTATTAAAAATGAACATATATATATGTACCTATATAATATATTGAGTAACTTACTAATTTGTGCAGGTATCTGTGTATCTAAGTATTTTTACACATATTAAATCACATTTACAATCGGGTCTATCGCGAATTTATTTTGTTACCTTTATTTACCGACGTTTCGACACAGGTTTCACTGGTCGTGGTCGCGGCTAACTGACGTCCCAGCAAAATGTCAAAACAGAGATTTGTGTGACTACCCGACGAAAAGTGTATTTAAAGTTTGGGGTAGATATCACATTTTCAAACCACCCAATTACACATAAATGTTAATTAATGTCAATAGTCCGACACGCAACACTTAAAACATCCGCTCACACATCCGAAGATAGATCCCTTGGCTTTAACTTCTGGATCACTGGTCCCCAAGTTGCCAATAAGTTAAAACCATCTTCCTTATTAAAACGTCGGTAAATAAAGGTAACAAAATAAATTCGCAATAGACCCGATTGTAAATGTGTTTTCATATGTGTTCAAAACACGTAAGTATTTTTAGTTTTTAAGTATTCTGGACACTTGTGTTAAGAGATACTGGTCTTCCATAGACGGTAACAATGTTGTAAGAGACGTAAACCGCCGGCGCCGGTGTGATAGAATTTACCACTAGACTTATATCAACCGGAATATGAACCGTGATTACCTTTTGTAATAAACATAAACATAATTCAAACATAAACAAACATAATTTATTCAAAAAACACATGGCATGCTTACATTCATACAAAACAGACTTACAAAATAGTGACGTTTTACATGTGTCTGAACTAGGGTACCCTGTGTTTCAGGCGAGAAATATGGCAAGCATTGTTAATGGAAATTAATTTTCACTTACAAAATACACAGCAATAATACTATAATTTAGCAACTTAATACAAAAAACCATCATACTATAATAATGGAATACTTATCATATTTGTCCTATTATAAATCTAGTCATATCGCTTAAAGTAATCATTTCACAACTTATAATAGATTCTCTGTGTTTTATCGTATCGTTTTCGAGCTCCTGATATTTCGGCGCAGTTACATGCATCGTGTCTAGTCTAGCTAGTCTTGTGTGGTTGTGTAGTCTAGTGAAACTAACCGTGAATCATTCGAAACTGTAAATTTACCATTTAATGTTTACAAAATATGTCATCATCATCATTACCTTAAGAGTTATTCTTTTGTCGGTGGAGTATCTTCCAGCTTTCCCTATCTTGCGCCAGCTCTTAAATTTTTTGATACAACACGACCCCTACTTTTTTCCACTTGCTCTAAAAAGCCGCGTCTGGGTTTTTCTCTACCCCGCCTGCGTCCTAATATCTGCCCCTCCAGGATAGTTTTAAAGAAGTACATATAAATTATAAAATATGTACAAATGATTACAATCAACAAGTTTTTATATATAACCTATCCTTCACGATGTATTTTTCTGCGGCATGGGTGTGTTGCAGTTTGACGTTGTGTAAGGTGGAGCTATCTTCAGCTTTGGTGGTAAACCAAGCCGAATAAAAAAAAATCGAATGCAGTTTTGTTTCTTTTTAAAAATAAAAGAATATTGCCTTTAAGTAAAACGAGCTAACAAGGTTTTTAACCACTTCCCCCTCAGTGTCCATAAATTTTTTCCACACTGTATACTTCAGGTATTTAAATATGGAAAGCTAGAAAAAGATTTAAACTAAACAAATAATAACAAAACTAAATAAATCAAAACTATCAAATGATATCAAAACTATTTACAACCTTAACACTAGTCAATTTTGAGCGCTTGTATTATTATTATTTATATCCTCGGATTTCACGGGCCTATAAATCCCGGTCTTTTGATAGGCTTGCGTGGGGATATAGATCCAACACGTAGAGGCCCCTTGGAGAGCTTTAATGTCATGTAGAACGCCTGCTGGAACCCGTTCACAGGTGCAACAATAGACACCCATGAACCGGTCGCAGCAGGCATTGGGACTATTGTAGAAAAAGTGAACAGTATACCGGTCTATGGATTGAAGTTTGGGTGGACAATGAGACTGGGCTATTGAAAAGAAGTCCGGACACCTGCCATAACAATGCTAACACACGTTATCGAGGCAGGTGGTGACTTGCCGCTGACTAGATGGGCCCCTGAAACTGCCGTCGTGAAGACGACCAGGAACAACACCGGTGTGAGCGGCTCAGGGGTGTCGAGAGGTGTGCGCCGCTTTCTACCCAGTAACTGATGTTAACAGTCACTGTGCCAACTCGCGTCTTATGCATCTTTCACTTCCACCCCTGGAGCATATAGCTCTTACGACTCCCCTCTGGACGGCCAATGAAGGCAAGCCAGAGCTGAGAGTCCTGCGGGTCCCATTGGGGTCCACTCCGACCGACGAAGACACGCCGGAGACGGAGACCCTGACCGATTCTCTGGAGCACTCGGGTCCGTGGGGTCGTCACTCCCCAACAGCTCGCCACATTATTATTTATATTATTACGAGCCTATCCCACTGCCGGGCAAAGGCCTCCCCCTCTTCTTCCACTCCTCCCGGTTTTGAGCTACATCTGGCCAGTCAAAAAGGAGTCCAACTTATCCCGCCATCGCCGACAAGGTCTGCCGGATCACCGGTTTGACTCACGGGGCACCCATTCGGCATGCGGCAGACATGACTAGCCCAGTTTTCGAGCTACATGTATTATATGAGTTTTAGAGCGCAGCGTGTATTATATAACTTAAACTTTAACATATACCCCGTCCTTTATGATATATTTGAACGGTTCGTGTGGATGTTGCAGATTTATGTTGACCATGAGATTCATGGTGTAGGTGAAGCGGGCTTTGCAGATTTTATTTCTGGTACACCGCCAATACTGAGTTTTAGTAGTCTCTTTTTCACAGTAGAAAGAGTATCCATTTATAAGCGCCAGTGGTCGATTTGCAGCATTCCGGAGGAAAAGAACTGGAAACAAATATTGAGCTTAGTTTAGCAACTAACAGTTTCAGCTTTTGGATTTTTTAAATAAATAGGTAATAGGTAACTGTCAACAAATCCTTATGTTGCTCTTGTCAAATCCAACCTGTTGACAAGTCTGGCATTTAGTATACCGTTGTATTATATGCATGCAAGTTTAATTAAATAACTAAATGTCCACAAGCTATACACAAGGTATGGCAAAACTTTTAATTAATTCATATATAATGATAAGGATCCGCAGCCTGCATGATAACATTTATTATAAACAGTTTAAAGATATAGAGTACAATCATTTACATAATATAATATTAACAAATTTATTGTGAAAGGAGACGACCGCTCCTAATCCCCTTACCTTACATTGTTAATATCCAGAAACGCAAATGGGGATAACGTTTCTATGTAAAGGCGATTCGAGGCGGTCGTCCACTTTCGTCTTAATTCATAAAGTACTTATTCGACTTGTGACTTATTCTAAGTGTTAAATAGTGACTTAAACTACTTTTCCATCGAGTTTATCGTGATAATCGACAAAACATTTTCCTGGGCATAGACCTGGTTCATTTGGGCATTTAGGGCAATACTGTGTAGTATTAACCCTTTTTTTATTATTCATGTAGCACATGACGCATCTTTTTCTCTTAACTCTGTTTTTGCCGTCACGCGGTAATTTAAAAGAGGCGTGACGGAGGCTTGATGAAATTACAGGCCTTGGAAAACTATTGGCTGTGCCGCTTTTAACCAGTTCACCTATAAGAAAATAAAATATATAAATAAAACTTGTACACAAAGAAAAACAATGCAAAAAATGTAAAAACTAGAAAAAATAGATAAATAAAAAAACAAGAAACAAAAAAACATAAAACTACTGATTGATGGATCATTTATTTGTCAATATAGGTTTACAAAGAGGTCTTAAAACTATTTACAATATGTAAGTACATAGGATCTCCACATTGTGCCTACAAACTGGAATACAAAAATTAAACTAGCCTAATTCCATGCATATTACATTAACTTATCTATTAAGGAACTCGCCCACACTGCAGAAACATTTCTCACACAGCCAAGCTTTCATCATTTTCTTTAATGTTGCATTTTTTTCTCTTTTAAATTCATCCGACAACTTATTATAAATTGTAATGCACATGATGTATGAATTTGGTCTGGTTTGTGTAATTTATGTTTGTATTGTTGTCTTACGAGAGCTCATCTGTTGTGCTTCTATATATTCATATTTATATACTTACAAAATAGACTTTTAGGGCTACTTGTCCTTGCCTACCGTGATATCAACCCAATATTTTATAAGCGGGCAGTCAAGACGCTCAGCCATACACCTCAGCATGCTGTTGCCGCTGCCTCACACTCGTTTCAGCAGTGAGGCTAACCCGTCGTCAAAGTCTTATAGTTTAATATACACTCCATTCTTTATCATATATTTAAACGCCTCATGCGTATGCTGCAGGTTAACGTTGAAGATTTCTTTCTTGACCATGGAGAAGCGCGCCTTACACTGCTTGTGTCTCGTACAACGCCAGTACTGAGTATCCACGTATACCCTGTCGCGGTAGAACGAGAACCCGTTGATAAGCGCTAGTGGTTTATTGGCTTTGTTCCGGACGAACTGAACTGAAAAGTATCAGTTCAGTTCAGTTCAGATCTTTATTTGCTAATAATATAGACAAAAGCCATGCAAATACAATAATAAAATATCACATAAATACCTAATTACACATCAAAGTCAACAATAGAAACCTAAAAACACAGTAACAAAAACAAACAAAAAGAGATCTAGAAAAAAAAAAACACAAAAACAAAAAGAGACAAACAAAAAGAGATCTAGAAATAATACATTACCAATAATTAAGAAATAAATTCGACTGCTTAAATTAATTGACCCATTGTAATAATTGTAATTGTATTGTATCAACAAGTTAGTCGACTAAGAAGTTTACTATTTGGTATTAGCGCTACCGGTCTCTCTCACTGTTCTGAACAAATTACAACGTGACAATACCTAAAGATACACAAAAGCTGTCAATTTGGATTGAGTTATTTATTCATACACTGAAACGCTCTCCTCTTCGATTTTGGATAGATAAAACACCCTCAACTGCATTCACGCACCGAGTGACTAATGAACTACGTCTTAGAGAGTATTCAATTAAGAAATTTTCCAGGTTGAAATTATAAAAATGATACAAACAATTATGAATTTATTTTCATAAGTAAAAAATATTTTTTTTTTAATTTCATGTTTTTACAATAACAAAAAATTCTACACTTAATTAATTTCAATCAATCAATCAAAATATTTATTTGCATAAATAAGGTTACAAAACAGGTGGTATAAAAAGTTTTCATTTTCATTCCTTATTTTACCATAATATGGCGTACAAATATTCAATATATAAATTTAACAACTACCTATATGTACTACCCAGCTATATGTACATACATACATAATAATCAAATCAGATCAAAAATCAGTCAAAAAATGATTTAAAATTAAATTGATATAATGTCCTACTCGGTAATATTATGAATTTAAAATAAATTAATTTAATAGTAAATAAATATTTATTTCATATATCTAATGGACTAAATTCCTAAAGTCGATATACCGCACGAATTAAGTTGTAGGTGGGCTAAGTGTTAGCTCTGAGTGGACGCTCGATTTGGGCGTCCAGCGGGGCGGGGCGTGCGGCGTGCATGTTAAACAAATGCAAACGTATAGGAGCGGCCTTAGTGCACGCTGCTCAAATCACTTGTGAGCCCGACGCCACTCTGCACGCCCCGCCGAACGCTCCGCTTCACTTAAGTCAACTTGACGTAAACACCGTCCTGTACAACATAATTGAATGGTTCGTGGGTATGCTTAAGTTTCATGTTGGTCAGGAATTGCTTCCCAAACGTCGTGAAGCGCGACTTGCACATGTTTCCCCCGGTACATCGCCAGTACTGCGTCTGCATGTACGTTTTTTCGCAATAGAACGTGTATCCGTTTATAAGCGCCAGTTGTCTGTTCGCGAAATTCCGGACGAATTGAACTGAAAATAGAAAACGTACCGAGTTCAAAATAGTAAAATTAACAGTAATGCAAATGAAACGCGAAACACTTCATCCATACTAATATGTTGGTAATGACGTAGCTTTATGTTTGTATAGGTAATGTATAATTTTTGCTCGATAGTAGTGAAGCGCGCTTTGCGCATGTTTCCCTCGTACATCGCCAGTACTGCGTCTGCGCACACGTTTTCTGGCAGTCGAACGCAAAGCGGCGCGGAGCGGGGTGAATCAATCCTTTGATCCCTATAGAAGTGTCCTACGTGGGCGATCTCGTTGCGAATGCCTTGGACCCGCCGCGCCGCGCCGCTTCGCGAGTGTTCGCCTACGTAAGATGCAGCATTACCTGCTTGTTTACGGGACTCCGGATAAACTTGACAGAAATTAGGTTTCGGTTAGTCGAATTTGTTCAAGGATTTTGTAGTTGCAGGTTACAACCACCAATAGGTAGGTACATATATCTACATTATCACATTATTATACTCATACCTACAGAGTATTTGTACTAAATTATCACTGTCTAGACCTGAGTTGTCCCTTTCCAACGCAGAGCAGTTTTTTTTTCGGTTTTCTAGGATAGGTAATAAATTGCTGAAGTGTATTTTAAGGTAGGTATGATTAAGTTAAAATAAAAAAGATTTTTTTTATATTTTGTTATATTAAACATATACTTAAATATATTTTTGTCGTAAAGAAATGAAACTACTCCTGTGTGTTTTTATTGTGCACCCACACCGCAGTTAACTAACCTAGATAATTTATCTGATAAATATTGCTGTGTTGCATAGTGTTGCTCAACAAGTTACGAATAACTACGGTGTGGTGCACTTTAAGATACAAAAACTAAATTCATAACTATGGCGCTATGGAAGGCGACTTCTATTATCAAGTCAAAATTTAATGTAAACGCCATTTCGTATGATATACCTACTGGCCTCGTGGTTATGGTTAAGGTTAGCATTTATAACATCCCCTTCATGAGTGACCAGGAACCGTGCCTTGCAGTTGCTGCCTCTTGTACATCGCCAGGTTTTCGTTGACTGCCGTTGACATAAGAGGTGGAAGGAGTAGCCGTCAACAATCGCTAGAGGTTTGCTTTTGTTGTTCTGGACATATTGGACTGAAATAATTTGAGTATTATATACTCTTCAATACCATGTATCTTGTCAATGCCATGTATGTTGTGGGTATGAATAAAGAAATTATCTATCTTATATCTAAAAATACTTGATATTTTTGTTTAAGAGCAAGATCACTATGAATAATTCGAACAATTATCGTAAGGATATTGATTGCCGTATTATTCATAAAGACAATAAAGGGCTATTGGTACATAGGTACCAATGAAATGATGCATATGGAAGAACTGGAAGACAATGAAATAAAATATTTCTGTAACTTTATTGATACAGAACTTTATTGATCATTGTTAGATGATACAATTTTAACATAACAATACTTATATTATTGAATCTTTATCTTATACAAATTTTATGACTTTTTAATCCAAAGAATTATTTACATGCTCTCGTAATCCCTTATATACATATGATGTTTAATTGCACCATGATGGCAATAAAAATGATTTTTGTTGTGTTGTAAATAGTATTTAGAATAATGTATGTTAATATTATTTATTTTGTTTAATGTAATTTTTAAATTGTAATATAATATTATTGTAATTATGAGTCCCTGTTACTCGAAATAAATGTTTTTTTTTAATAACACCTAATATAGACAACGCTCCATGTGGTGTCAGTTGCTTTAAAACGGCACTATATTTTACGGTAAACGCCATTACGCAGGACAAATCTGGAAGCTTGATGACTATGCAGAAAGTTACAACTGGTAATTATATCATGGTTGACGATGAAGCGGGCCCTACAGCAGCTGCCCCTAGTGCATCTCCAGGTGGTCTTGGCGCCCTTCTGCAGGTCCAAGTAGAATGAGTACCCGTTGACAAGCGCCAGGGGCTTGTTTGATGGGTTCCGGACGTATTGAACTGGAAAAATCTTCGCATTAAAGTCAAGCTTATAAAATATCCCCACTCTATTCATTCATTCTGGGAATTTTAGACTATAATTCTAAGAATGCACTATCAGCCCGTTGTGCTATTCTGGTCATCTAAGTTAATTTAGGCATACTCTTCTTTGCGACTGGTTTATCAAATTATCAACCAGTTTTTTCGAAGGCCTTTAAGCTTGATTTCTAAATGCATCGTTATAGCAGTAGCTCCGTGACACCTTTTAATACAGTACCTTTTGCTCTATAAGCCACTGTAAGAAATGTTTCCATAAAAGTTGCAGTTACTACTCGAAAAAGGGAAATTTGAACTACATATCTATGTGTTATGTTACAAAATCCATTTCAGAATATTGCGCATTTATTTATTTTTTAGTTAGTTATTCGGCTAATTATTTTCTTTATTGTATATTTTACAGTAAACGCCATTACGCAATACATATTTGGACGCTTGATGCTTATGCAGTAAGTGACAGCTGGTGACTACATCGTGGGTGACGATGAAGCGAGCGTTACAGCAGCTGCCCCTTGTGCATCTCCAGGTAGCCTTGGCGCCCTTCTGCTTGTCCAAGTAAAAGGAGTACCCGTTGACGAGCGCCATTGGCTTGTTTGTTTGTTTGTTCATGACGTATTGAACTGGAAAAAATCTTCGCATTACAATCAGTCTTGTAAAATGACATCTGTCTTAAAGGTTAATAATACACATCCAGCCCGATTTTCCTTTTTGTCTGACTGATAAAAATAGATGTATGTGATAGAATCATTAAGTTTATGTGGCCGTAACTCGTGGGGAAGAAAGTGTAACCGTTGACGAGGGTTAAGAGCTTTTGCGCTGAGTTTTTAACATACTAAAATTACTGAAACAACACACACTTGTAAATCGAAGTACAGACGTCTCGGAAGGTAACGCGCACTAGTAGGTATAGTCAGGATCAAAACTAGCCAATGAAACAACGCACTAAAAGTGTCCGCCACCCTGAAATACTTTTCCAATTAGAGAAATTTGTACAGTTCACGTTCAAAAGTATCTGTTACAGTTTAATATCTTCTTTTGTTAAGCTGTTAGAGAAGGTTACATAATTTTGATGCTGACTGTACGTTATCGTATAAAATGCTACAATTGCTGTCAAACGATTGCTAGGCAATCGTGTTCCGACCGATCGTGCCAATATCTTTAGCATTAACATAATATTAGTCCGGCTAGTAAGCTGAAAATTAAAAAAAAAGCTTAAAGTACAGTCCCAACAGGAAGAAAGCAACTTGGTATGGCTGTGTAGGTAAGAAGAATATAGATATGGGTGTTTCCCCTCTTTATTCCCACTTTTGTGTCCCATTTTGCAGTTATTAATGTTGTTAGAAAAGATTTTGTATTTACAACAAAACAGCTAATAAAAAAAACCGCCATAAATTACTTAATAGTATTCTTTAAAGTAGGATGTTGCTAAGACTTTTTATAGTTTTAAAATTATGCGTCGTGCACCACACACTTGACAATTTGTTTCACTTCTATTGTCTATTTTTTTTACCTAGATAAGCTAAGAGTTTCAAGCTTTCTTCCGGATGGGACTATACTTTTGAGATTTGGGGAAATGAGCCGTAAGTAGGTTGCCATCAAACATAGTCATCAACTGCCTATTAAATTTTTTATTTATTTTTTTACATTTCGTGTTTGCTATGATTGTGAAATACCAATATAGATGTTACGGATTTAATAATCCTGGATATCCATTAACACTTTAAATTTTCACGTAAATACCATTCCTTATAATATACCTAGAGGCTTCATGCGAATGATTCAAATAATAATTGATAATCACTCCATTCTTGATCGTGAACTTCGCATAACAGTGATTGTGTCTCGTACAGCGCCAGGTTTGCTTGTTCCCGACCCTCTCACCGTCCTTTATGAAGAAAGTGTACCCGTTTATGAGTGCTAGGTTTTTCTGCGAAGCATTTTTGATGAACTGAACTGAAACAATACTTAATTATAAAGGAATTGTTTCCAAATAAAGTATGAGCTTTGATGCTGTTTGGAATTATGGAAGTCAAAAACCATTTTATATTTGAAATGATACGTAATTAATAGTAGCATCGAGTTTTTTTTACTGTTATAAAATTGATGTCACTCAATATTCCCTTGGTATTCCCAAATGAGTACCTAAATAGTTTAAGTTTGTCAAAGTAAGGCAATTAAAACTATTTGAAAGTACATTTGTTTACAGTGCGTTGTATTGTTGTCTTGTAAGGGACTTAGTATATAACTCAAGCCACTTGTTTATTACGTATTACTCGTTTATTAACTCGCATATAAATACAAGTACTTGGCGCTAAATATTTATACATCTATGCAAATATTTATACTTTTATACAAATACAAGGCCGTAAATACTAAAAGATATACGTACGTAGATTATGCGTGGAATATAAATCGTATTAAATTGAACAAAGCTGCAACATAATATGACATACTTCTGGTTGATTTGTGTTATTCAAAATAATTTTATAGAACAATTTCACACAATATCTTAATAAAAGCATAATTGAAAAAAAAACTTAGTACATTATTGCAGACCGGGAAAGGGCAATTCGTGGCTGAGTTTCGATTCGGAGTCCGACAAAGAAGACGAATCCACCAATTTCTATTCCGGCCGAGGCATATAATAGTGCTTTTCTCCAAACATGCGAGGAAATAAGATAAATTAATGATTCGCTTTGTTATCGCTTTTTTATCGCTTTTTAGTGATAAGACCGCCTGTTGTTGCTTAGTTCGCTATGTTAATTATAATATATCTAAATTTGTTTTAATTATGCACAATAAAGAATATATTATTATTTAAGATTATTATTATTTAAGAAGTGTTTAGTTAGCATCAAGCATCTCTCAAATTGAACCTTCACATCAAAAACAATCACGTTAAACATAACTTTTTTTAAGTTTACAATCTTGTTCAAAATGCCAATTTTATTAAAATACCGTATTCATTTGCAAAAAAATCTGAAAATACTAAATGTACAAACAAATCTACAATATTTTTAAACAAACATAATTGTTTTAGCATATAATTTTGGTTATTGGATAATTGGAGAAAACTAAGTAACCTATTTAAGAAAAATGCGTTGCGTTATCCTTTTTTACGCGGTATATTGGCTGGATACATTGATTTCTTAGTCTAAACATGTTATTAAAAGGTAAAAAAACATAAACATAATTTTCCGTCCACTAAAACTGTGAAGAACTAAAGAAATGTTTTTTTTTCAAATTTGATTTTGACATAATGAACATCTTCCTGTACTAGTTTGGATACAATAAGGCGAACATTTCCGAGCATATTGGAGAAAAACATTTTGTCGTGATAATTTCACCTCCTTCACAGCTTTATGTATAAACCATCTCGAATAATATACTTAAATGGTTTATGTGGATGATCCAAGTTAGCGTAGGTCATCTCCCCTTTATCGATGGTGAACTTGGCCTTGCAGCAATTGTGTCTGGTGCAAACCCAAGTCCTCTTCAAGGTGCTGCCAACTTTCAAAGGGAAGAAGGTGTACCCGTTGACGAGGGCCAGAGGTTTGTTTGAGATGTTACGGACGAATTCAACTGAAATTTATAAGTAGGTAAATATACGTTTTGTAGAATCCTTGAAATGAATCTAATAAGTTGTTGCCACGTTTAAAAATGCCAATATAATATTTCGATGTTAGTAGCTTAAAAATTAAAAACACACTATTACTGATAGAGTAAATAATAAGTGGCAAGGTATCAACTGTAGCAGAACATTTATTAAAAAGCAGCACTTAATTAAGAAATAATTACATAAGCATTAAGAACCTCAGTTATATACTGAAGCTTTCATTCTGAAACAATTATAATTACAATTAGAATCTTAGTAATACCTACTAATAAAACTGGAGCCCGATTTTGATTTTAATTTCAGGTCTAGAAAAGTCACTTTCAAAATCTGACCGATCATCCATGAGAAATTCAGAACAGAAAAGTAAAATTTTCATCGGGCTCCTATTTAAGAGTATATGCTTTAAATTACATCTTATATCACTCACTGATAAGAGTTAACTACAGTGAATACGTAAATAATGAATTAAAGTTGCAATAAAGAACCACATACAGAAAGAATATGTACTACCTATGTAAATATGTACAACAAGTACGAGTATATTAATTTATACTACCACATCGTTTGTGCTTTAATTTGAAATTCTTCATTTTCCTTTGCCTTTTTCTTTCTTCGTAACTTTCTTTTTATTTTCCTTATAATATATACCATCAGAGACAGTAAACGCGGGTGCCTCATGATTGTGCTGGAAGTCCGACTTGATGATGACCCCGCAGAGCGACTGGGTAAAGCGCGACTTGCAGGCGTGGCTCCTGCTGCAGCGGCAGTACCAGACCTTCTTGGTGGCGCTGACGCTATCCACATAGAAGGTGTGCCCGGCGATGAGCGCCAGGGGCTTGCTGGCGGTGTTCACCACGTACTCGACTAAAATAGAAACTTCACATGTAAGTGCGAAGTCAACAAATTGTTTAATTTCCATTGCCATCAATATATTGAGTTACCTACTAGAAACGCGTAAATAATAGTTTGTTTGTGCGCAAAGAGAAGAGTCACAAAATGTATTGGTGCCTACCGAGTGGATTGTATAATGAGATGAAATGAAGCAAACACATAGGTATTATAAGTTAATTATGTTAATAAAGAAAATACAGCACAATAATATATTACGGTGACATAGGCAGACTAACTGACATGAAACAAGAATCAAAAGTATAAAGATTTTACAAATAATATCTACAAAAGAGGTCGCATGCCAGCCAGTCGCACACAGTATCCTTATATTTCACGACTCTTGTTTCCGGACTGACCTTATACATATAATAGAAGTAAAACGAATTGAAACTTAAATGTAAGTTTATTCAAAGTTAGACACAATTCCATACATAATTTTTTATAAGAAGATACGTCTGCAACCTGCCATTTTTTTTATTTATTTAATAAAAAATAAATGTACATCCATAGACGAAAAATACGAAATACCTATATGAAAATCAGGAAATGAACCATTCCCCATATTATAAAGAACGGAAAGAGGAATAGAAGGAAGAAAAAAGGTTAAATATATGAAATGATGATGGTTTTAAGAGTCACAATAACTCAACCACCGCCATACAAGCAAAGTTACGCTCTTTACTAAAGTTACGTTCTAAATTTACGAAAAGAGTGGAATACGTAGTATTTCATTTTCGAGGTTCTATACACTAAAATGTATTTTGATATAACACACTACAGCTTGAAATAAATACCATCCCGTATGACATAATTAAATGCTTCATGAGTATGCTTCAAGTTAA
The DNA here is from genome assembly GCF_947568885.1 of Cydia strobilella. NCBI lineage: Eukaryota > Metazoa > Arthropoda > Insecta > Lepidoptera > Tortricidae > Cydia > Cydia strobilella. The sequence continues at coordinate 4,668,188 of NC_086042.1, forward strand.
ACCTGGCTACTTCGCCCGTATTCATCATGATGAACTTTGCTCTACAAGAGTTGTGCCGTGTGCAGCGCCAGTTGGTTTTAGAAGCCGTCGTTGTATGAACGCAGAAAGTGTAGCCGTTCACGATAGCAAGTCGTTTGTTTGATGAAGAGCGGACAAAATGGACTGAAAGCAATAATACATCGCTTCAAATAGTGTAACCTCTTTTAAACTTCAAACACAATTAAATGGAACAAATACCGTGATTCAGATATTCTTTCAGATAGCTGACGGACGAACAATAATAATTAAAAACATAAAGGAATCATGAAAGGTATGGTATCATAGCAGATGAACATGCAGTCTGTTTATCTTAAAATATTTAGGTACATAAATTGGATCTTGAATGTTTACATTTTATGATGTATTTATATCGCGTAAACATAATTTATAAACTTTAAAATGATGCCGTGATGCCAAAAAAGATGCAGTTGCCATCCGAATATCATTTTACCGTTCGATATTTCATACTTCCATACTTCCATAAAAAATAGATAAAAGTTACAAGTCAAAGCCTGATATAAACCCCATCTCGTATGATACAAAGCTCCACGTGATCACCGATCAGCCGTCATAGAAAATGACGTGTCGGACGCCTCGGCCCGGGCACGGTCGGCCCGGTCTAGCGTGAGTCATCATTGATTAGTTAATATAATAAATAAATTAAATAAAATAGCCTTTTATTTCTTGGAATTTTTTGTCTTACATTGCTTAGTGGTTATTATTTGTCTTAAGTTATCTTATAATGTATTAGTTGTACAGATAAATAATAAAATTGATGGTTTCATGATAAAAGATAAAGTTATTTAGCAAGAACCCCGTCTTCGCAGGTGAAGGCCTCCTCCAAAGTTTTCCACCTATCTCTGTCTTGCGCTGTTTGCATCCAGTTTGGACCAGCGACATTTTTTATTTCGTCTTCCTATCTAGTAACAGGTTTGCCCCGCCCGGATTATTTAATATATTCTTAAATAATACTATCAGATGGAGTTTAACCGATCATAAATAATCTAGTACTCATCTACGTAAACTGAGTACTTACCTACCTACTCATACGCAAAAGTACCTACTTACATCATAGCAAACAAAATTGAGTTTGGATTTGAATATAATACTTATTACAAAATTATTTAATCAACTAGACGTAAAAAACTATCATCTAATACTTCAATTAATTACCCAGCTTCGCCTTTTTTAAGTGACTAGTATTTATTACATTGTCACGTCGTAATGTTAATCCTCACAGCTTAACGTAAACGCCATTACGAACGATATACTCAAACGCCTTATGGCTGTGGTTAAGGTAGGCGCCCACCACCTTCCCGCACGTCGTCACAGTGAACCTGGAGTTGCAGACGTTGTGTCGGGTGCACCTCCAGTTGGTCGAAGACGTGTACTTCACTGGATAGAAGGTGTAGCCGTTGACGAGAGCCAGCTGTCTTCCAGACGTGTTGCAGAGGTATTGCACTGAAATGGTTAATTATATTAGTCAAATAAAGGAATCAAATAAAGGAACTTGTCAGTCACGTATTTAGAGACGAATATTGCACGACGTTTCGCTCCATAACGAGCGGCTTCAACGGGAGCCCGCGTTAGCGCACTGACGCAGAGCGCCGCGACACCGGTGAGTGCTTTAATATATTTAATATGTCTGTGATTAGAGTCTGCTCTTGCAAACATGGTTAAGTTTCCGTGTGATTTTTTTTTCTTGATTATAACGTGTAAAAATCAATATAAAAACTTTTGCGTCAGTTTCCTCTTAATATTATGGTTAGGTTACCACAACAATCATGTTTGAATTTTACCACCTATAAAGTTATATATGTATGAAAGACATGGCAAAAACTCAAAAAGTTATTAATCAAAAACTGTGATTGTTTTATTTATTAAATCTAAAACAGTAAATTACAGAGCGAATTGAAACTAAAATACATAGATAACTATCTTAAAAACTAGCATACGTAATGTAAAATTTACCTTAAAACTAAAACACACATTATGCTAGAACTCTATCTATGTATATTTTGCCTAGAACTCATAATAATAAATAATAGAATAATAAAATATAATTTCAGCAGCACAATATAATCCAAAGTAGGTACCTAAGAACATTCAAAAGCAGAACTTGAGCTGAAGTGGTCGAAATTGTACCGAAACCAAGGCATCGCGGGAGATCTCTAACTACATGGATATCCGTGATAAAGGAAGACCTCAAAAACTGGGTCCGTTTATGACGACCCAGAAAAGACCACTCTGGAGACGGACTAGGAGAGCCGACCCCAAATAGAGATAGGAATAAGGCCTAAAGAAGATTTTGTTTTTTTTTTCTTAGCATGTGATAGATCCACAACACCATCTTCGTCTGGAACCCCCCCCCCTCCCCCCCGCGTCCGCGCTTGTCTTGCGGCATCCACTTGGTGACTAAGATACAAGTCCATCTATTCGGATGCGCAAGCGCGTCCCACCAAGGCCCACTTCAGCCTGGCAGTCTTTTCCCCTACGTCAGTTATGCGTGCTGTGGAGCGCAGTGTACTTTCTTCCTACAGTTTATAATAATTACCATCCTTAATAACATACAAGGATTTTTCATGACTATGCTCCAGGTTAGCCTGTATAATTTCCCCGTTGTGAGTGATGAATTTCGCTTTGCACTTTTTTCCTCTAGTACAGAACCAGCTCTTCTTTGCGGCGCTCTCATTGCCCCAATAGCATGCAAACGTATAGTCGTTGACCACAGCCATTAATTTGTTGGTTCTGCTCCTAACGTACTGCACTGAAAATATTAAATAATTAGTAATTAGCTTACAGTAAACCAAGGCAGCGATGACGCAATGTTATCGCCAAAGATTAAAATGCCTGTGGGTTAGCTGAAGATGATTTTCAGGACAGAGCGAAGTGTAAGGAGAAAAGCAGTAAGACAGTCCCAGTCACGGTAAAGAATAAACGCTAGGAGGATGATGAGTAATTTGCTCACAGAACAAGGTTGCTATTAATATACTAATCGTTAATATCTCAGAAATCGTCTCCCTCAGACTTTAAATGCTGCAAAGAAAGATTTGTATCCTTTACCTCGATTCCAGTTCGTCAATATATCTGAAGTAGAAGGGATGGATGGATATATTCTTTATAATTCTCTTCGATTTTAACCCCTGGATTATTTTAGTAAGCAAATTAAATGATAAATAGTTTCCACAGCTTAAAGATTTAGACTTTGTCGCGACACGAACAATATTAGGTACATTGATGAGATTTCCCCATTCTCTTCTTTATTTGGACAGCGTTATGTAATAAGCGATCAAGCTACAATCAGCTGAAACCGAGAAAATGAGCTGGAAAGATTTGTATTTTTACTTTTAATTCACTTACAACAACCAAATTTCTCGGTTTTAATTAATTGCCGCTTAATCGGTTATTCCATAACGCTCTCCAATTTATAACGTCTAAATCCAGCAAAAAGTGTATTCATTCACAAAAAGGTAATCACACGGGTATAAATAACCAATCAAGCCAGTAGTAAAGTAAGTTTGTTTTTATTTACTACAGTACGATAATTATGACTAGGTATGATGGTTTATGGGTACTGCTGTAAATATATACTTTTCGTGACTTATTTCACTTACAATCTACCTATATATCAGAGACATTACAAGCTTAAATCTTAATTAGAACACCATTCAGTATGAAATACTTTAACTCAGCATGACAATGTTGTAAATTGCCCATGAACATTTTCCCATTTTTCATGGTGAATCTGGCCTTGCATGGCGACCCTCTGGTGCAGCGCCAGACTTGTGAGTGGGACGCATTCGTTGCCAGATAGAAAGAGTAGCTGTTGACGAGTGCTATCAACCGGCCCGCATGGTTCTTAACATATTGTACTGAAAAACAAAAGTCACAGATTTTAACTATACATAAACTTCCAACATAAATTTTAATATTACAGATGATAGGTATAAAACATATTAAGGATTGGGATCATCACTGGAACTTTCATAAACTTCGAATTAGGGGATTTAATTTTTTATTGACTAGAAACAATTAATTTTAAGACTACAAACGTACGGGTAAAGTAATTTCTTTATCACATACATATATATCGATTACTCTGCGATATCTAAAGACTAGTGTATCTGTCTTGTTTCATAACAAGAGAAGTTATTATAATTAGTATACTGCTATATCGAGTTAAATAGTATTTACGTACGTAAATATGTACGTTTATTTCACTTTTACCACCAATAAAATTATAATAACCTATTTCTCTTCTTATTTCATTTGTCTTTGGTGCCGTAATACCGTTAAGTAGTTATCTCTATTGCGCTTGTGTATGTTAAGTTAGTCACTTATATATTTTAAAAGGTTCTTTCCTTCTTGTTCGTCCAAATAATAATACGTCATCTTAAAATGGGTATCATAAAACTTATAAACATAAGTTATAAACTGAAATAGATATCATACACCAAAGAAAAATTCCGAGGCGATTCCCGCCTCGACCACCGGTGGACTTGGTCACTTTTTCTTTGGTGTATGCCATCTATTTTAGTTAATAATTTATATAAAAAAAAACACAAATCAAAATATTACATAAAAATGATTCGATTTGTTCCCTAGTTGGTTATAAACATAAGGTTTTCTTTTCTCAAAATTATTATGAGTTAATCATAAAACATAGATATTGAGGCTATTTTATCTTAATATAACAACCATCCTTTACGACATACTTGAACCGACTGTGACAATGCTGAAGATTCGCATTATACATCTCACCCCCGGCAGATATGCTGAACCTGGCCTTACATGGCGACCCTTTGGTACACTGCCAACTAATGGAATGGGACCTAACTTTTGCTCTGTAGAATGTGTAGCCGTTGATGAGTGCAATGAAGCGACCTGCGGGGTTCTGGACATATTGTACTGAAATAAAATAACACGAGTAAATATGAATTAGAATGGATACAGGAGAGTTCTAGTTTATTTGGGGAAAGCAAAACGGTCCTTGGTGCTCATATGCGTAGTGCTTGGTGTTCTTACGTACAAGAGTCGTAACATAATATTAATATCAAAAATAAAAATATAACTGAGACATTTCCTTTAATATTGATATGATATTCATTAGTACACAGAACGTTTGTATTTTTCTTTATGTGCACGAGACCTTAAAAAAAATTAAACACATAATTTATTTAAAACACGTATTGCATGGTTACATATAAAACAAAGACTTAAAAAGTAGTGATGGTTTACATGTGCCTGAACTAGGATTCCCTGTGTTTCAGAAACCGGAAGGAATTAAAACCGATATATACGATAAAACATTTTCGATAGACAGACCATAAGGATGATTATAATCGAAGGCTGCAAAATGTATGGCCATTTTATTCATAAATTTGATTAATAATTTCTTCATGCAAATTTGCAGCTCGCTACACGTACCTTTCAGCCTGGACAAAAGTAAGTAATTGGATAATTTCAAAGTTTTAGAAATGAAATTAAACAGGCAGGTACGACTGCTAAAGTAACGTGTACTAAATAACACATGAGGATGTATTAAATTTCTAAATATATAAACATTATTAAAAAGAAAACAGAAAGCTAAACTTAATCACTTTCTAATATCTTTGCCTACTTACATAGTAACATAAAATATAAAAACTAAATTCTCCTTCCGTAAAATAAATTATGTCGATACATTTTTCTCGTTGTTTTTCCATATTATTCAGGTACCTACTCGTACCTACGTATTTTGTTCAAAAACGAGTTGGTATTTTAATAATAAAACTTTCAGTTGCGAACCGGAAAACGCAGCAGGAAAAGACCCACAACAAGATGGTCCGAAGATCTAGTTAAGGTCGCGGGGAGCCGATGGATGAGAGCAGCGCAAGAACGGTCGCTGTGGAGATCCCAGGGGGGCCTATGTCCAGCAGTGGACGTCTTACGGCTGATATGATGATGATGATGAAACTTTCAGTTAGGTAAACTTATTATCATTCCATCCTTGGTTGACCATATTTTTGATTTGCTGCATTGCTTGTAGCTTCTAGAGTTTAAGGTAAATGCCATCTTTGATAATAAACGACGGCGCCTTATGCATATGATCAAGCTTAGTCCTTATAATTATTCCGTCCTTCGTGGCTACGATCCTTGCTTTGCAGGGCCCGATGGTGCAGACCCACACATTATTCTTGCCCCTGCTGGCGTGCTTGTGTAAGTAGAAAGAGAAGCCATTGTAGATCAGTACGTCCAAACCCTTGGTGTTACGCGCTATAAACACTGGAAAACATAACAATCGCCAATAATAAGTTGTATTCTGAAGGAGATAGAGGATATTTTAAAGATAAGTGCAAGTTTCTTAATTAAGTTATGTATATTGTTGTATATTGTATTATGTATATTGCATGGCAAATCTCAAAGTATAACTATTACAATGTAGTTATATGTTTTATTTTAACTAAAATTCAATATTCTACACCAAGCTAAAGAATTAACAAGACACAGTATAATATTAACTCATTCGTATTGATTTTGCATGTAGAGCTAGAATTAATAAACTTTTAAATATAAATGCTCCTAGAAAGAAAACACAGTCATTACAGTTTAATGTAAACGCCATTTCTTATGACATATTTCTTCGCCGGATGGTTATGATATTCGTTAACATGGGTAATCCTATTCTCCTTCGTAGCAGTTATTCTCGCTTTGCAGGTGTTAAGGGTACAGAGGTACACGTTGGCAGTCCATCTGCTACTCGCTTTGTGGAGGTAATAGCAGTAGTCGTTATACACTAGGGATAGTCCACCGCGGATGTTGCGCACCCAGTGGGCTGAAGCTGTAATTAACGTAGGTATAAAGAATCAATCTGTTAATTTTTTATTTGAAGTGGCTGAACGGAAATAGCAGAAAGATTTTTTATTGCTTAAATGGGTAGGTAGCGGTAAACAAAGTGTAGTATTTAGTTATGAGACAAAACTTAGTCTGTTCCATCATACATTTGTAAATTGAACTGCAATTTTGAGGGAAGGAAGTATAAAAGTGTTATTGAATTCTTTCACTAACAAAAAAGGACCAAGCTCTCCATTGGCCTTGAATGTTGAAGTTGTGGTCTATTTCAATTTATTATTTATAGGTGTGACTCCTTAAAAACACAGTCAAAATATTTAATAAAGTTTGATGAATTTGATTAGTTTCCTGGTCAAATAATATAATTAAGTAGGTTGCAAATATAAAATTTTAATAAAATTGTCATGCTTTTATTACACACACACAAAACTTACGCACATCTTGAGTAAATATAAACGCATTCTAAGTCCGTCTAAGTTTTCCCTGCGCCGGCTTTGCAATGATAAAGTGTCACCATGAACATGATACTTTCATAGGAATTTTAATATATGGTGCAACTTTTATACAGATAAGACATGAGAATGTTGAAACATAAATGCTATAAATGTTTTGTCATCTGCAGAGTTAGCTTAACCCGACTCTTTTCGGGTTAAATAAGATTAAATACCTAACCTAAATCAAACCCATACGTAAACTAAACATTTACACAAAAACCTCTACAGTCTAAAGTAAACTCCATTTTTTATGATATACTTCTTCTTAAGATGACTATGGGATTCATTCACAAGCATAATCCTATTCTCCTTGGTAGCAACGATTCTCGCTTTGCAGGTGTTGCCCTGGCTGCAAAGGTAGACATTCTTGAGCCTGCTACTCGCTTTGTGGAGAAAGTAGCAGTAATCGTTGTAGACCAGCAATGAATTGCCGCGAGTGTTTCGAATCCATTGGGCTGAGGCTGAAATTGTTTTCGTTGTTATTATTCGATTAAACATAATGTTATAACGTAGGAATTGAAAAACGAATCAGACAGAAGAACTACACAACACACTTACGAACACATTTCTTATTTACAATGAATTATCAGTATAAATAAGCACGGAAATGTACAGCATTACAAAATACTGTAATACATTTATGGCATCGAATTATTTGAAATAAAATTATTTAATTAAAATTTGATTTGGGGTTCTTCAAAAAAGGAGTGTACAGGTTTTTAAAGGGTCGGCAACGCGCATGTAATATCTCTGGTGTTGCAGGCGTCCATAGGCTACGGTGACTGCTTACGATCAGGCGGGCCGTATGCTTGTTTGCCACCTTCGTGGTATAAAAAATATATATGCTTACATTTTAATAAAAATAACCATGATAAATTTCATATTTATCAGTTAAAACTATTTGATCTGGCTACAGCTGAATATAAACTCCATTTTTTATAACATAACGCTTCGGATTATGATTATGTGCTGCATTCATATGGATATTTTTTTTTTCGTGGTAACGCCTCTCGCTTTGCAGTATGATCCGTGACTGCAGAGGTAAACGAGGACATTCTTGCGTCTTTTGCTTGTTTTATGCGGAATAAAGCAGTAATGATTATAAACCACTACAGAACCTCCGCAGATATCACGCATCCATTGAACAGAAGCTGAAATTCAAGTAAAGAGGGTTTGAACTTTTTAATCTATAGACTGTAGGTAGAGCACTGTATAATTGCATCTATACTTAATCGAAATTGCTGAAATATATATAGGTAGTTCCTTTGTTGCAAGATTTGCATGTGATTAGTATTGAAACTGTTTTAAACGTTATATTTATCAAAATAAATATAACACAACTGATCTAAAAAATACTTAAGTTTGACTATTAGAAAAATACTACTTATGTTCTAAAACTTACTTAATACCTAATTTAAAAATAATAAAAAACTAGTCGTAAATGTACATTGTACTGAAAATGCTATAATTTTTTTTTGTTACTTATTTTATTTTATGTCTTGTTTGTATCAAGGTTCTAGATATACATTTTGAAAAAAGATAGAATAGTATTGTAATGCCCGTTAGTGTCAAAGTTTCGTATTTAGGAGTCCTTGGAAACAAAACAAAAAAACATTTCTTTTTAGACAACATTTGTAATTCATCAAAGTCTTATGTATATACCGTTACGAATAACAAATTTGGCAGGTAGATGAAAGTGGTCTTCCAAAACTCGATATATTACTCTTTCCGTGGTTGCGTAGATTTTCGCCTTGCAGTGCCGAGTACTGCAGCGCCAAAAAATGTTAGCTTCTCTAATTTTTTGCACAAAAAAGGTATAGCCATTATATACCAACATTTCACTGCCCCGAGAGTTTCGTCCCCAAATTACTGAAACAAATTAGATTAAAACGGTCAATGGGGTCTAGTTTCTAAAAGTGGTACAAGTTTTGACTTATTATAAGATAAAAAAATGGAAGTAAAATCAGACTGAAATTTGTTTTTCTAACTTATTTAAACAAGTTTTAACTCGTGATTACAGCCTTTTAATTCATAGTCTTGTATAGGTACGGCTTTGCAATACAGTAATAATGTAGGTATGTACTTTCCACCTAGTTGAATAGTTGTTTTACCAATGCAATCTACCTCAGGCATGTACGCGTTGCTATATAAGGATCTTTATGAGAGACGGCACACCACCGCTTGCGTGATCTGTGCGTGCACGCGGCTCCAACATTGTAGCGCACGCGTATGTCCAAGTCTACGCACACAAACTACACACAGCCGGTCTGGCCATAAGGATGGTTGGTAATTCATTAAATAAATCAATAATCGACGAATATTAGTTTATTTTCAGTTCAAAAATACATACGTAGATTGTTTTAAGTGTTCGACATCTACGTTAAATTTGTCCATGGTCCTTTGTATGCACGTTTTTAGGAACATTTTGGAGAACGAATGTTTAGACCACATTGTAAACCCACTATTATCAAAAAAAAGAACAGTTTACACAATACACAGTCTACACCGTTTATTTCCATAAGGTACATTACAACTTAACTAATACTCCATTACGTATGACGAATTTTGCCGGTGGGTGAGAATGGGTTTCCACGACGTGATAAATCTCTCTCTGCTTGGACGCCATAATTCTCGCTTTGCATTTAGCGCCAGTGCAGTACCAAAAGTTACTGTTACCTTTACTGTTGCCTTTGTGCATGTAAAATGTGTAGCCGTTGTACACTAGCAATTCGTTACCACGTGAATTAAGCACCCAGGCAACTGAAAAAAATATTTCCGATTGATAGTTAGTTCATTTTGAAAGGGTTCAGAAACGAATTCTTTATGGTTAAAAAATCGGTGATCGAAGTTCCCACACGAATCAAAGTAACCTCAATTTACGATACCTAATCAAAATGTTAAAATACTTAACATTCAATAATGGCTGAGAAGCAAGAAATTAGGCTAACTGCAAGGACTACTATTATACTAGTCGTCTTCTAGAGCATCATTATTTATTGCTTAGTATTTACATATATATCTTTGTTATTTACGGATTCCTCATATTGGCCATTTATTTGCGTATACAATATGAACCTTCAAAATATAGGTTAACGCGGTAATAACCAATTATATAATATTTAATAAGTATAATCTTTACCAAAAAACGACTACAAAATATATTCAACTATAGACAGCCTTAGTTGACCTTATAACAATTACAATTGGGTAGGTAAAGTTTTTTGAAGATAGGCAAATTATATTTTTATCCGATAGTATTCGTCATAACGATCACGGAAATGCAGCTCTTTTATTTTTATTTCGTATTAATTATTAAATATATTTTTTTAAGTGACCGAGATGACGTTTGTGAAATTTAATAGCAGATCAGGCACTAATGCCTGTGCACGTGATTTAATTGATGAGATAGAAAAAAAAACGATGTCAACTGTCAGTGTCACTTAGCTGTCATTGCCGAAAAATTTTAATAACAAAATGTTTAATGTATGTATTTCACGGATACGTACAGGAGGGCCTTCGCTCCTCTAATTTCGGCGGCATTGTGCTTATCGCTGTTATGATAATAATTTAAAATCATAACTAGGTCCATGTGGGGCAAGTTTGTAGAATCTGCTTGCATAAACTCGCTCATCCTTCTTGCAAAACTCAGTCCAAGGGTCAGCGCAGGGGTCGGGTCGTCGTAAGGGAAGAAAACGTTGTCCAATAAGCAGTGCCAAGTTGTCGAAAGTAGATTCAATCTTTGTCCAAATACTCGCAGATGTCGTGGGGAATCAGAAGTCCTTGGGTCGTGCTGAGGTCGTCAAAAATCTCAATGATAACCATATGATAACTCTAAATCGCAAGGTAACAGAAAGGGTTGGGCCGTTGTCTGTTATTTTTCGGCAATGACAGCTAAGTGACACTGACAGTTGACATCGTTTTTTTTTCTATCTCATCAATTAAATCACGTGCAAAGGCATTAGTGCCTGATCTGCTATTAAATTTCACAAACGTCATCTCGGTCACTTAAAAAAATATATTTAATAAATAATACGAAATAAAAATAAAAGAGCTGCATTTCCGTGATCGTTATGACGAATACTATCGGTCAAAAATATAATTTGCCTATCTTCAAAAAACTTTACCTACCCAATTAAACTATGGAACTAGGGAAAGCTGGGATACATCGTAGTATTATTTTTGTAGTCTACATAATCAGTTCACTTTACCTTAAGCACTTTTATAATATAAAAGCGCTGCTGCATTATGCATAATTATATTACGAACTTAACAAACAAAATGAATTTTCAAACGTAAATATTGGCAAACAAATAATTTTAAAACTCAAAGTATACACCTTTCAACAAAACAATAATGTTCATATTTTCATTCTTTTTTACCATTATTAACACATACATTATTTATGTTACAACTTAATCAATACTCCGTTACGTATGACGAATTTTGCCGTTGGGTGAGAATGGGTTTCGACGACGAAATAAATCTGTCTCTCCTTGGACGCCGTAATTCTCGCTTTGCATTTCGGGCCAGTGCAATACCAAAAGTTTGTGTTACCTCTACTGTTACCTTTGTGCATGTAAAATGTGTAGCCGTTGTACACTAACATTTCGTTACCACGTAGATTAACAACCCAGGCAACTGAAAAAAAAAAAAAGTTTATTTAGCAAGAGTTACGTATAAAATAAAATAAGTGTTTTTTAAAGAAAAAACTTATCAGTTATAACATAGTTTATTTGCATGAAACTTTATGTCAAACATTATATTATATAGTAAACTCCGTGACGTATGATAAATTTTGTAGGTGGATGAATATGGGTCTCCACCGCGAACTTTATCTCTCCATCTTTGGTCACCCAAATTCTCGCTTTACAGTTACTGCCGGTGCAGTACCAAAAGTTACTACATCTACTATTAATCTTACGCGTATAAAACGTGAAACCGTTGTAGACTAACATTTTGTTGCCACGTGGATTGACAACCCAGGAAACTGAAAAATTTAATTGGTTTGAATAAGCCGTAAACTACTTTGATTCGCGGGGTAACATTTATTATCGACTTTTGAAGTTCATTTTTAAACGCTTGGTTAAGAATTTTATGATGTGGGTTGGCAACCATTACATGATAAAAGCGTTTAGAAACGAATTTCAGTTTAAAAATCGTTGATCACAATTACCCTACGAATCAAAGTGACCCCAGTTTATGGTAACTAATCAAAATGTTCACATATTTGACATGCTACAAATCTACAATGATAGAGAAGCAAGGAATTTGGCTAACTACAAGGACAACTATACTAGTCGTCTTCCAGAACAACATTATTGCTTAGTTATATATATTTGCTTAGTTAATACTAATATAATATATATTTGTTATTAACGGATTCTTTATACTGGCAAATTTATTTGCTTATACAATATGAGAACCTACAAAAGATAGATTAACGCGGTAATAACCAATTATATAGTATTTTATAAGTAGGTATAATCATTAACAAAAAACGACATCACAAAACAAATTCAATTATTAGGCTCTCAGAACACGAGGCGTAGGCGTGAGCGTCGCGTTAACGTGGCGTGTTACGAGAGGCGTAGAGTTGTGGACACCAAGCGTCGCGTAAGCGTGATCGTTCTGTTAGCATACAAGTTACAAGTCACGCTTACACCTGTCGTCATGACGGCTGAGATCTCACGCTACGCCGCGACTACGCTTTGTGTGCGGACTTCTACGCATCGCTCACGCCACGCTGACGAGACGCTCACGCCTACGCCTTGTATGCTAAAGACCATAGTCTTCTATAGGTATATCAGATAATTTCCCCACTTTTTGTCGTAGCTACTAAATATTTGCAGTTGCGTGTGAAGCAGCGCCGCAAAGGGTCGATTTAGGTAAGTCTTACCTAATAACGTAAAATTTAAACTAATTTATTATTACCACAGATTTTCCGTTTTACTTTTGTGCCCAGGTAACTGAAAAAAATATGTCGTTAGGCAATTACATATAATAAAAAAAGCAACAGTAACAGACTTGAATAAACACATTTTATTCTTTCTTTCGCACAGTCAGCGAACCTGTAAGTTACTCGTATGTGTACACAGTTAATACATTTGATGATTATACAAATATTGATTGTCTACGAGAATAGCCGAATGGCTTGTTTTATTATAAATTTACAAATCGCTTTAAAAATGTATTTTACATCATTATTGAGGAAAAAACAACAATAAGCTATAAACATAGTTTATGACAATTTAATATAAGTAAAAATATGTCACGTTTTGAACTAAAAGGTACCACATTGTCGGTTGTCCATAAGGTTGATTTCAAATTTGAAGCTAAATGGAAATAGCGCCTTGTTGACAACCGATAATAAGCATCCTTTTGGTTGAGAATGGCAGATATTATAGTTTATAATACACTCCGTTACGTATAGCGAACTTTGTCGGTAGATGACCATGGGTTCTAACCACGCGGATAATTTCTCTATCTTTGGAAGTCCAAATTCTCACTTTGCAGCCATGACCAGTGCAGTACCAATAATCAGTAGTGTGTGTGCTGTTGCCCTTGTGCAAGCAAAATGTATAACCGTTGTAGATTAATTGCTCGTTTCCACGTGTATTACGAACCAAAGAAACTGAAATTTTAAAGAATTTGATTATAATAGAATGAAGAGATCATAATAAAGATATTAAAAAATAACACAATTTATAAAGACACACCACTAAGATAAATTCTATGAATAACATTATAATATAATAATGTAGAGAATGCCTTTAGGCATTAAGTCCGCCATTTGTTTTTTGAATAAATAATACAATTTTTTTTTTGTTCAGCATACTACAAACGAAAACAACATAAAAACATGATACAAACAAATTATTTATTACATATTATTACAATTTTATATTTTTTTTTATAGAAAAGTATGTGTAAAAAAGTTTTACATCTTAAAAATCAAAAAATGTATCTATAACAAATTAGATACTCAAAGAAGTTTATAAAAAATAACCAATGACACCTTGTCAAGCGATAAGAGCCGGTTTTGCAGTTACGGATAGTGAACAGTGTAGAATTAGTTCTACGGCCCATTTCTCGACCGGTATTAGTCTAATATTGTTAGTGCGTTGCCATGGTAACCCATACGACTTGACAGTTCATGGAATAATAATATTAGTCTAATACCGTTCGAGAAATGGGCCCTTAACAATTAGTAACAACGTATCGACCATATTTACCTTCGCAAGAGAAATTTCGGCGATAGAGTAGTCTCTAGGTATCACCATGATTTTCCCTTTGCAGTTAAGGACTATGTAACTGCACCAACTGTTATAAATCCAATACTATGTTTATGTACTGTAATATTATATTTTAATAAATTCCCCGTTACGTAAAATGAATTTTGGTGGATGATTATGGTGGCCGAGAACACGGTATATCTCCTTATCCGTGGTGGCCCAGATTCTCGCCTTGCAATTCCGGACCGTGCAGACCCAGCAGTTAGACGCACCTTTACTATTCGTCTTGTGGATGTAGAATTTGCAGCCATTGACGAATAAAATTTCGTTGCCACGTTCATTAAGGACCCAAGATACTGGAAGTAAATTTGTAAGTTAGTAAATTGTGTCGTTTTCAAGCAAAAGGTACCACATTGTTGCTTACAATGAGGACGAAATTTGCTTGCATCTTTATATGAATAACCTAAATAACAATGTGGTACCTTTTGCTTGAAAACGACATTAAATTAATAAAGAGTGATCTGCATTCGTCGCGTGTCAATACTCGTACTGTAAATCTTATAAGAAAAGGGTCACCCACTCGCTTGTGTAGCATTTAGGGGGCCTACCTATTACCAGTCCGCCGGACGATATCGGTCTGTCAGTTGTTCGGAACTGTCAAATTTTTGTTGTAACTGACAGAGCGATATCGTCCAGCGGACTGGTAGTGGGTGGGCTCCTTTAGAGTTGCAAGTGTCCATAACTCCATAGGCCGTAGTATTACTTCCCATCGAGCAGGAATAAGAAAAATTGAGAAAGGGCAGATATCGAAATTCCTTACTTACGTGCTGCTATAGAAAATAGAAATGTCCATTCACGAATTATGAAGATGGTTCATGGAGCCTAGCCAAAATGAGAATCGTTAAAGAAAACGCAAATCGAAACTTATAATGTATGTAAATAGTCACGTAACTTTTCGTAGCATATATCATCCCGATACATTGTTAATTTTCATTTGGCGTTTGTCAATCTACGACTGACATCTTGGCTAGGCCCCCATATTAACTTAATAATACACTGAATGTGTTTTAAAATAGTTTATTTTACCATAAATCAATTGCGATTGAAAAGTAAAAATATATTTTATATGGGTATTTAATTTAAATATTTACACCTATTACACTTACGTAATTATTTACAAATAAGTGGTTAAAGTCGATTGTTGTACAATCTTAAGCACCTTTATAGTCTTATGTAGGTTTAGAATATTATTAAAATAAATAATTTAATATCACTACATAGTATAAAACAAATTCGCTTTCCGCTGTCTGTCCGTCCGTCTGTCCCTATGTATGCTTAGATCTTTAAAATTACGCAACGGATTTTGATGCGGTTTTTTAAAATAGATAGAGTGATTCAAGAGGAAGGTTTGTATGTATAATTTGTAAAGGTTTTGTGTAAATTAGTTGAACTACCCGTGCGAGGCAGGGGCGGGTCGCTAGTAATGAACTAATAATAAAATTATAGTCAACATTTCTACAGTCCATAAATTAATAAATAAAATCCGTGACACCAGTGTCATTCATACATTCATTAAGTACACCATGGTCATTCGAATATTTATAATATGATTAACCCTTTGAGAACCCTAACAACTTTACAAATGACCTCATTTTGATGTAATGTAAAAAAACACAGCGCAATAAAAAAACAGTTGTAACAAAAGAAAACTCGTTTTAACTCGAAGTCCTAAATTAATAAAAATTCAAAAGTATATTTTGATATGATATTTTGTTATCATTAGCATGCTCGTCGGAACGTTCTTTGAATTGACCTCTTGTGCATCATAATCGTATCTAGTACATGTCAGCCAATTCTTACAGGCTGATTCGGACGTACACCTGAGATGAAAGCAATATTAGTTTGCTGTCATTCGCGCGTTAATTTCGTACAGACACAAATATTACTTGTTGCAGAAACACAAATATTAGTGTGATGCGAGCGAGACGCCCGCGCGAATGACAGCTAACTGATATGATTCCTAAATCATTTTAATATCGGTTTGATGCCAGGTGCACTTTCGAATTGGCCTGCTACATGTGCTCTGGAAAATCCCGTAACACCACTTTTTCGCTACGTACCTGTAGACCCATGCACATGACGCACAAACGCTTTCATAAGGTTAATGAACAGTGGCTAAATTTTTATATACTTTCCATCTTTTATAATAAACTTTGGCGGTGGATGATTATGATCCACTGCCACCCTGTATATTTTCTTGTCCTTGGTTGAGCCGATTTTCGCTTTGCAGGAGCGGTTGGTACAGCACCAAGAAATCGTCGTTTTGTAGGTCTTATTGACATAAAACGCGTAGTCCTCGCAGATAAGTATTTCATTGCCGCGATTGTTGCACACCCAGAAAACTAAAAAAACAACATAATCATTGCCCACCTAAAAATTAAAATAAACAAAGGTTTGCCAACAGGTGTAGATAATACTAATGCAAATGGACTTAAATAATTAGACTCAAAAATCGTAACAAAGTATTCATTCAATTATGGTCAAATATTCCGTAACAAAAATCAGACTAAGTATAGACCCATGCCCATGACGCACATACATTTTAATAAGACTTCATTGAGATCAACAAGTTTTGACTGAAAAAACGCTTTTAATAAGGCACTTAAAAAAACATTTGTAACAAAAGTAAACGCGTTGTAACTCGAAGTCGTAGACACATAACAATTTCGGGTTCACTCTCTACAACTTATTTTATTTATTCTCATGTTTTCTTTTGCTTTTTCTTATAGTAATACGCTTTAGCGGCCTCTCTATTTCTTCTTCTTATATTATCTCTTTGTGCGGGCCCTACTCGTCGGTGGTATCGCTGGCGCTCTTTTTCTTTGGCAATCGCATACTGGTCAGGGCGTTCTTTTATTTTAGCTCTATACCGTCTTTGAGTTTCTCTCATATAGTCCTTCGTAGATCTATTTGATTCGCCAATTTCTAGTAGTAAAAGAAGGGTTATTAATGTGACATAATAACTCTTGATATTGTTATCAGAACAAAACTAAGGTAGTACAGGCTGGCTGAAGAAGTCGAGACATTTGGCTTCAATTGATGAAGTTATCTAGTTGTAAACCAAACTTTAAACTGCAGTTAGTTTATTATTAAATGCTGGTAATGCTGGTACGACATAGTGATACTAAAGTAATTAACTGTAACACCTATGTACCTATGTTTAACAAATAAAAAACATTGATTGATTGATTGAATTTTATTTATAGTTTCCTGACAACAATGATTTTTTGCAGAAATTAATTTCATCGGAATATTCAAAAGGTTCTTAAAGCCTTACGTAAAAGTCAACTAAAAATATAAGAAGTAGAAACAAAACAAATATTTCTACAAGTTTATAGTCTTAAATAAAGCCCATTACGTATTACAAACGGATGCGGTAAATGGGCATGGTCATTGTCAGTTTTTATAATCCGCCTATCTGCAGTGGTTATTCTCGCGGTGCATCCCCTTTTAGTGCAACACCAGTGCGTACGGTCACCCTTGCTGCTAGGTCGCCTGTGGATGTAGAAGGCGTATCCATTGCGTATCAGCACCTCGAAGCCGCGACTGTTCTTGGCGAAGATAACTGAAAAAAAAAGGTAAGGTATTATACAAACTGCTTGGAGAGGGATTTATTACAGACGTCTGTTTCTGAAGATATTTCCTTATGCGTTACGTGTACGTGTACTACGCAATCATGAAGCGTACTAAATAATATCATATTTTAGGTTTGTATTATGGCAATCCTGAAAAGTTACGCGTTTCTGAGAAAAACCAAATTAAGACTAACGAAAATTCGGACAAACAATACATTATGACTTAAAACTTTATGAGAAACAATAGAGACCCATTTCTAACTCGTAGGTGTCAAAGTAATTCAATAAAAAATATCGTTCCCTTTAATTATATAATTTCTCACGAGTCATAACTGGCAAGCATGTTTCCACTAAATATATTTCACTTGTTAAGTTGGATAACTTGAAAATTCATAATATATAACTGGAATGTTTCTGTTCGGGCATTGCAATCTTTTTAATATGAGGGTATGCCGTTTCGGAGCAAATTCGGAGGTAGATTCAACACCTCTGACTGTCAAGCATCTGCGGCTCGGGCGCGGCCGTCAACGCATGTTCCTCTGTGTGTTAATATTTCCAAAATTCGGTATTTCGGTGGTGTTTGCAAACAATCAGTTTACAAGGCGTGTGTGACGACCTCTCAAGGCCCTGGAAGTGCTAGCTAGCTGAAGAAGGACCAGGATCCCCGAAAATCCTCGGCGTGTGCTCAAGGTTAGTGGCTATCGCATATTGGTTGATTGCAATGCCTGTCCAAAGTTTTTAATACGCTAGGGAACCTAGGACCAGCTGAGTTATCGAAGGGTTCATAAATACGTGAATAGTTTCTGTCTACTTGGTCTCCAAACGCTCCTATTGGCTTATTTGCCGTCCTTTTTCCTTTAACTTTCCGTTAATGCTGATTCTTTGTGTATTACTAGCAGATGTCCAGCCAACTCTCATCTTCTTTTAGTTTAATACACTACAAGATAAATGCTCAGTGCGAGACACACGTTCTTCTGTCTAATCACGAACCAGTGTACTTCACCTACATTTTATAATAAATGCCCCGATTAATAATAAAACGCGGCTTATCATGTTCATGGCTCTCAGAAATCTTGACCAGCTCCCCTTCCCTGGTGGTGGAGATTCTGGCCTTGCACGTACAGATGGTGCAGCAGTACACGTTGACCCTGCCTTTACTGCTGTTGTACTTGTGGAGATAGAAAGAGTAGCCGTTGTAGATAAGCAATGTGTTGCCCCTTTGATTTTTAACAAATTGAGCTGCAATAAAACGGGGATATTGAAGAATGATCAATTACAAAAACCTTTTATAATTGAAAAGTCACATAATTAGTATTAATTTTTTACTTTTGTATGGCATACGACACTACTAACTTCGGCTTTGAGCGTTTTTTCATGACGAAAGACTTAAACTCTTCACTGAATAATGTCGTTTTTTAATCCTAAAAAGGGGTTACTTTACGTACATAATAAATCTGTTTTAAGTTTACATAATGATTAATAACATTAGGTATAATTAAACAAGATCAAGTGTTTTTATAATTTTATTCGTTAACTTATACCTATATTAAATCTTATCATAAATGTATAAAACTTTAACACCTAACATGCAGTGCACTAAAGCCTTTTAAAGTAATGGCCTATGAGCGGCAAATTTGGACTGTAAAAACGTGCTCATTTTCATACACGCTTTTTTAAATTACTAAGGTTTCCCGGGGTAAATGCTACATGGGCTTATTAGCGTAACGGGGGTCTATTAAGGCCCAGAAGGTTCCGGTTCTTCTCTTACTCTCACTGAACGTAAGCGTGAGCGAGATGGATGTGCGTGCCCAGGATCGTAGATACCATGTTTTTGAATTTTAATTTATTGTACGTTTAAGTAAAAAAAAAGTAATCGATGAGTTCCCAAATACATGGATATTGCTGATTTTTATAGCTCCTCTACACGATGGCACAGAGCGCTGGACCAGCGAGATAGCCATGCGATGGTTGAGAGCACGCACTATGGAATGAAATGGAAAAATATACATAAACAACCGAGATACCGAAATTGATTACTGGTTAATTTGTATGAAAAATATACCGTTATTACCCTGCTAAAAACATCAAAAAATAAGAAAAATCATCAAATACACTAAAATATCACGTAACCGTAGCCGTAAAACTTTTGTCAAAAGTTTATCGTCTAGAATTAGAATATCACATAACCGATCGGCAATTTAAACTTTTTCTTCTAAATACCTTCTAAAAGTGCAATTAAGTATCAAACGGTCAAGTTTTTGTTTCGATTTCGGGATTTTTAGATATATTTAGTTCAAAATATAAGTACCTTATTATCATTAAAAAACTTCTCAAGTAGCTTCTCAACTTTAACTATAAAACTCCCGTGAGACTCAAACATATTTAGATCATTTTAAAACCTTTAACCCTTTAAACCTTTGGCCCCCAGTACACGCCGCGCCCTCGACCAGTAAAGACGTGTCGGTGCTCCGTGAAGACGGTCCTCGTAAATTGGACCGAAACATGTCGAGATATTCGACTTAATAATACGTGAGTGACCCGGTTTTAAAATAATCTAATAGCTTCTCAACTTCGAAACAACTGGGGCGAATTTTTCAAACAGCTGCAGTTATACCCACATGTCACCATTAATAAGATTCTGTTCTCAATTGTTACCAGTTGTAATAAAAATCTATTCTGTTAAGTTTATATTCTTGTGTAGAAGTCTAAAACATGTGTATACGCAGATTGCTTTGTTGCAACCAACACAGTGGGAAATTGTGCGTTTGTGGCACACTACGCATACACGCCTCGCTCGGTCCTTGCCATTAGGCAACCAATGGTTTGTTTCTGGGTAATGGTTATAAGCGTCAAATTCGTTGGTGGTGGGGACGGGATATAATCCGATGGCTTGTCTACTCGTATGGCTGAGCAACTGCAGAATGAGTTCTATGCGGAATTGCCTATGATCAATTGTGTTGTTGCGCGAGTGTTTATGAATAATATACGCGTTTAAAACGGATACTGAGATGGTTGACATGGATTTATCTGTCCATTTATTATACTCGAAATGGTTTCCAATAACGTATTGTCATAAATTTTAGAAAGCGTGACAAGGGTTAGGGTGTTGGTAAATTTTAGTCAGAATTGTTCGAAAATTAGACAAAAACCCAATCTATAGCCATTAAGTTAAACAAAAACAATTCACGATTTATTGACACTAAAATAAATACGCCCAAAGAATTAAGAGGAAAGAAACAATGGGTGCAACACGACGCTAAGGCAATTAGGCAAAGACGGGAAGACATAAATTTAGTTGTACAATTGATTCTTTGGAATAGCCAGTCAATGCGAATTGATAACAGATGTTGACGGAAGCGAAATTGTGAAAAAAAACTGTGGCGGAAAAAAAAGGTACATTTACTGAGAATTGGGGAGGGCGGGATCTAAGATGATCGAATGGTCATCCTCCAATCACGAGCATGTGAACGCATGGGCCGAAAAATGAAGCCCGGACAGATTTATTTGGGGATACCATCTCTCTTTCCAGGGGGAGGAGTCTCTTGAAACGGGAGGCAAAGCAGGGAACGGGATTTGGAAGTCAGTCTGAATTTGGGCGCGAGTCGAGCAAGTCCGGCGAAAGGTTCGAGTCACGTTCAGAGAGAGAGCCTGAGTGATTGGTGGGCTAAGTTTACATCGCGGGAGAGTGGAGTGCCATTACTAGTGTAAATAAATAGAAGTGTTTGTGATCCACTGAGGTGGGAGTTTATGCGACTCGAGAGGCTTCGAGGAGCTAATTCTAAGAGAATAAGTGGGGCTACGGGAGTCCGGGTAAAGTATTTCTAACTTTATGCATAGTAAGTCACAGGTTGTTTCACAGCTTTGGTAATAGAATCGAGAGCTAAAGCTTCACAATTTGCTGCGGATTGGGTAAAATGGATACCTATCTGATAGCTTACAACATTTATCCCACGGGGCAGAAACAAGGGATCCGGCAGTGGAACCAAATAGAAATTGGAGTCGCTGTCGTGGGGGTGATCATACTTACCATTTTACTAGCGGCATTATGTCGGGAGATCTGGAATAAGGGAGTCTGCTGTCGTCGCGGGGGAGTCGTTAGAGGTCCCAGGGCCGGGGGGGATTCTTCGCGGGTAGATATTGAGATGGGCGAGATTTAAATGTAATGGGACCACTTTGAGGTCTGACTGTGAAACTACCTAGACGCGCTGTAGATAAGATGCTTTTCTAGAATAATGTATGATAAGTCAGTGTGTCTCAACCTCGGTGATACCAATGATTAAATAAATATTCTTTTGAGTAGAAAATTGCAAGCATGCACTAGTATAACGATGATGTACATATATACACGTATATACATATATTATATTGATTGATGCCGAAGGGGTTTTTCATTTGGACATTTCGTTTTCCCCTTGATTAGAATGGCGCTAGGAATGGAATGTCCGGCCTACGGATGAATGCCACTGCATTCATTCACGGTCTAAATAATCAACCAGTTTCGTTTGTGTTAGTCTAGATTACCCAAGTGTCTGGGTAGATAAAAGTTTAAAAATTTTGGAAATAAAATAATTAAACTGATACTACCTTCTTTTATTACTAAGATTAAGACCCGTCCCCGGGTATTTAATAATGGAGATTCGCTAGACTCAGACTTCGTTTAAGTATAATTATAGCCAGTCCACAGATACTATCCTGAACTCATGAGATGAGCCTGATCGAATCTCCAGTACTAAAAATCCCGCTCTCATACAACTCTGTCACGATACTTACTTCACTTGGTCACTACTAGATACACTACTCCTTATTACCTAAACTTAGATGAGTAAAGGGGACTAAACTAAAGCCAAACAACTGAATTGTCATGGAAGGGAATTAGAGCCCTCTCCGACTTAGGTCTGAGGATGCAGTGAGCCAGAGGCGACACAGCCAATGGTAGTTGACCTACTTAATGCTACATAACAATTGAGTTAGGCCCAAGATACTCTATTAAGTTTCAAGCCATATGAGTACTGGCACTAGGCTACAGCAGTACTATTCGTCATGCTGATTAAATCAACGAGTGCAGAGGCGAGATCCAGAGTGGGAGTTGAGCAGCCGGGAGCTTGAGTAGGTATTCACTGGGCAGATAGGTAACAGATACTAAGTACTTAAGAGAAACTTGGGTGGTGACGCAGAGTACGGGATATTGAGGCAATTATTTAAATTTGAATTAAATTTGACCGCTAAAAGGCGAAACTGAAGTACTTAGTCCGAGCGGCGTGGCGGCGGCGATAACTTGGTACCCAAAACACGTCATGTCTTACAATTGACCTCCGACCTTGGTTTGGCCAAACCAAAACTCTTTATCTGAATACATATATATATATAAATATAGAACCATGGTTACTGGGGGAGGGTCTAGAACCCAATTTATTAAGTACCGGTCCTTTGGACAATGGGAATACGTAACGCTTCGCAGCGATAAGGAGGTCAATTGCCCCCAATAACAATGTTTAAGGGCCGTGGATCGGCGTAGGGCGTCCCTGTACCAGAACGATATCGGTCGTACACGATGGGCTAAGAGCCTCATACATGTATCAACTCAATCACATATTCTAACCTGATCGGTCGCGCTAGAAAATAAATCGGTCCTTATTTATACCAGGATAGTTAACTATTTAGAACTATATCGCATTGAACTAAATTCGTTACGTCAAAATCTCGGAGAAATCAGGTAGAGTGAGTGATGAGTCTGCATTGTCCGCCGAACAAAGTACTCACTCCAGTTAATATATTGACCTTAGTAACGACTGACCCGGAGACCGAAATGTCCCCTAACTGCAGTGTTGGTTTTGTTTCCTATTAAGACAAGAAAGGAAGGTAATTTTCTCTAAGGCACTCGATCACAAATCAATTAAGCTAGACGATCCTCATTGTACCACCACAGAAAATGGTGCGTGTGACCAAGGATCTAAGTACGTATTCGAAATAACGATACGACTAGATCTATTTTAATAGCATAAAAATAGAACACAACGTAGGAATCGTGACCGGGTCTATGAGAGAGAGATTTTGAGTTTAATACGAGGTGGGATAAGAGACACACTGTGCTTGTTATCATGTATATATATTGTGCATTTACATTTACCTTATGTATAAGGATGCAAAAATAAACTGTATGTCTCAAATATGTAACATTTACAGGGTTCCACGGAGGAGATTGCGGCGTTTGAGACATTACTTCTTGCTTATATCTTAGACTAAGTTCCTTGGGCCTTGAGATTTCATATGCTTGTAGCACATTTTGAGCTTCGTTAACATCCGTTATAAACATTTCGCTACTGTCTAAATTTTATCCATTATATGACAAAGGTTGTACAAAATATAAACTAACTTAACCTTGGTGGGTTCGAACGGTCAATAGTACCGATTTACAGATTACAATTGTACAGATTTAGTACAGATTGCGTTAATACAGATTTGTAAGAGATGTCGTCGCGTAGAGGGAGACGCAATGCGAGACAGGTAGGACTAGGCCGGACCAATACTAGCGAGGTAGAGGTGAACGAGAGAACAGAAGCCGGGGGAAATGCGACGTTAGAGTTGATTTTGAATAAAATTAACGAATTCGAAGAGAAACTAAGACAGCTGAGTTCGAATGCGGGCGGGGTACGAAGGGAAAGTGCGAGCGGTTCTATAAGTGAGGTGACAGGGGTAGCTAGTGCAGGAAGTGATGGAATCGACAAGCAGGGGCCGGTTAGTATTGCATCCGCGAGTACCGTAACAACAGCTTCAGAGGCTCGGAATTTATATGTGGTACAACCCTCTGTTAGCAAGCCGAGTTTCGACGGTAAACCATTCACTAATCCTATTGCATTTTTAAAGCGGTTAAAGAAGTATATAAGGGCAGTAAATGGATCAGATCGCGAGATTGATATAGCGCTAGGTTGCATTACTGGGCACGCCCGTAAGGTTATGGATTTATATTCGAAGGGGTGGGTTACATTCGCCGACTTCGAGGCTGATTTTAGACGAAACTATTGGACTGAACAGATTCAGGAGTCCGTGAGGTATAGGCTGATTAATGCAGTATATACGAGCGATTCAGGAATGACGATGTCTGAGCATTTTGCCGAGCATGCCGAATCAATGCAGTCGCTGACTATTGCATTTAGCGAGCGAGACTTAGTAAATTCCATTATGCGACACTACGCGATAGATATACAGAGGTTGTGGTTTACTAGGACTGAGGGAGTTAACATCATGAGCGGGGCGAACTTTCTGAGAAGCTTGGAGCAAAATATAGTTGAGAAGTCAAGGGGGGTCGCGAGAGGGGTAGTCGGTAGTAGCTCTAGAGGAGGACGGTACAACATGTCTCCACTTGCACGTCCTACCGTGGCGACAATTTCAGCTAATAGGTGGAGGAGCAGGGGAAGCTCGATGAGAGGACGGGGTTATCACCAGGGTCGATTTGGGTACAGGACAAACTTTAACAGACCTGCATTATCTGGGGTTGAGCGAGAAGGGGTCAGCACTAGACCGGCTATTGCCTTTGTGAAAGAGGGAGAAAGCTCTACTCAAATGAAACATGTGGGGGAGGGACAGTCAAAAAACTAGACTTCCCCACACAATCGAGGTCCGATAGTTTAATGTTGTGTAGTACGGGGGATAGAGGGACTTCGGAGCGAGTAAAGACAGATGTGGCTTATAAAATTTTAACTAACAATGGATGGAAGCCAGGACAGAGTCTGGGAGTAGGCGAAGGGGGTCTAAAACGATTGTTGAAAGGCGGTGCAAGCGTTGACAATTATAGTAGTCAGTCAGTAATTAGGGCCATAGGCGTCTTATTGGAGGACCAGTTTAGCAACGTGGCAGAATGTAATGAAATGGACTTTGCTTGTGGGTTTTGCACAAAGGGAGGAGTGAGAATGTACACGATGCTCCATGAAACCGATGAATTGGACAACTTAGGGTTTGACTATTCTTTACCTAGGTTACCGGAAATATGTGTGTGTTTGTACGGGAGGGATATAAATGCGCTTATTGATTCGGGGAGTCAGGTTAGCGGAATGACTAGAGAGTTGCACGATTCTATTCAAAGGGAGAATGGGAATTTACCTGCGATCGCTATTCCAGCAATACAAGTGCACGGGGCATTTGGATCGCGAAGCGAGAGCACGAACCGTCTAGTACTAATAGAGTTTCAGTTGGGAAGTACTTTAGTAGAAGCACCCGTACTAATTATGCGACGGTTACCTAGATCATTGATCCTGGGGTACGATTGGTTACAAAGAGTAAAGGGGGTAGTGAACTGCGGTAGCGAGCGGACATTGACTATCGAGCATTTGGGAGTCAAGTCTTGTGTCAGATTGAATACAGATTGCAAGGTTGAAAGGTTAGGGGGAGAGGCGAACGCGGCTACTATTAATTCGGTACTCAGCCGAGATATTAGGCCGATAGGGCGTAGTGGATTGGATAATGATTCTGACAGTGAAAAAAATAAAGGGTACTACCTGGGCGATTCAGCCTTAAGTAATGAACAAAGGGAACTTTTAATGCCGGTACTAGACAAGCATTGTAAAGTATTTACGGACAATTTAGGGCTGACTAACAAATACGAACACGTCATTGAGTTGGTGGACGACACCCCTTTTGTGAAATATAGTTACCCGGTACCATTGGCGTATAGGGAACAGGTAAAAGAGGAGTTAGACGAATTAGAAAGGCTAGGTGTAATCAGGCAGGAGGCAACCCCGTATTGTAGCCCACTCACGTTCACTAAGAAACGAGATGGGTCAATAAGACTTTTGTTAGACGCGCGCGAACTCAACAAGAAAATGATAGGTGACGCGGGGTCACCGCCACTCACTTCAGAGATTTTGCAATCCTTTCATGGAGTAAATTATATCAGTTTGATTGACTTAAATAACGCTTATTTTCAAATACCCTTACATCAGGATTCGAGAAAATATACGGGATTCTCTTTTATGGGGAGGACTTACACTTACCGCGTTTTACCGCAAGGATTAAAGACATCTGTGGCGGGATTCTCCAGGGCAATGGATTCTATATTAGAGGGGGTACGCGAGTACTGCGTGAACTATTTGGACGATATCGTCATATTCACCACAGGGGACATAAGGCTACATTTAGAACATCTAGACCAAGTACTAGGTAGATTGGAAGGCGCGGGGTTAACTGGCAGACTCGAAAAGTGTCGATTCTTATGTGTAGAAGTAAAACTATTGGGGCACATAGTGAATACTAATGGGGTGCGTATGGATCCTGAACGAGTGGAATCCATACTGGACTTCCCCATACCTCGAACAACCAAACAATTACGAGGGTTCTTGGGGCTAGTGAACTATTTCAGGAAGTTTATCTCGAGGTACAGCGAAGAGGTTAGGCCACTTTGCGACTTATTAAAACAAAATACAAAATGGGTATGGACACAAGAGAAAAACGATTGCTTTGAGAGGGTCAAGAAATTATTCGTAGACACAATACTCCTGGCACATCCGAACCCGAAGGAGACTTACTACTTACAGACTGATAGCAGTAACTTAGGGGTCTCTGGTTATGTTTACCAACTGGACGATGTGGGAGAGGAAAGGATAATAGGCTTCTGTAGTAAGGCTTTATCGGAAACGGAACAAAAATGGACGGTTACGGAACAGGAATTGTGGGCTATCATTTTTAGCTTATCGAAGTTCGAGACATACCTGAGGGGGGCACGATTAGTAATTAGAACAGATCATAAGAGTTTGATATTTCTACAGACATGTAAATTACTGAGCGCGCGGATGATACGTTGGGTACACTACATAGGGCGATTCGACTACACGGTTGAGCACGTAAAGGGGCAATCCAACACAGTAGCCGATGTGTTATCTCGACACATAAAGGGGACAACCGATGTACTGACTAGCAAGGCTACAGGGCCCGAAATGAATTTATTCAAGGTGCTATTAGGGCGGGTAGTACAAGACAGATGGAAGGAAATAGGCAGCCTTCAAGGCCGTGACAGGGTAGCTAGTGAAATAACCAGGCGTATGGAAACAGCGGGCACACCTGAATCAAAATACTATGTGTTAAAAGAAGGGGTCCTCTATAGGAAAGACTTACACAAGGACACATTAAGGTTATATGTTCCTGAGGTCTTGCAGAGGGATTTGATTGTTAGCATACATGAAGAAATAGGTCATTTTGGACGTTACAAGGTCAATGCGTTAATGAAGCGTCGTTACTATTTCTCAAATATGACGCGCATAATAGGACGGGTTGTGAGAGCTTGCGAAGCTTGCCAGGAGTCTAAGCACGCGTTAGAGGCACACACGGGACCGATCAAAACTGTAATAGCTACCGAGATAGGAGAACGGGTCTTTTGTGACATCTATGGGCCCTTGCCGGCAGGTCGTTTCGGGTTCAAATACATATTTGTAATACAGGACGCTTATAGTAAACTGATCAGGCTATATCCACTACGACAGGCGAGCGGGAAGTCTACACTAACATGCGTAAAAAAATTCTGCAACCAGGTCAAGGTTAGGACACTATGCTCGGATAGAGGCGCTAACTTTACATCAAAAATCTTTGAATACGGCGTTCGCCAATTAGGTATCGAATTAACACACACATCTGTTAGAAATCCGGGACCGAATTCAACAGAGAGAGTTAATAAGGAATTAGGGAGGTTATTTAGAACATATTGCAATAAATCGCACCGTTCTTGGGTAGATATATTACCGGAGATAGAAGATTGCTACAATCAGGTAACACATACTACGACAGGGTACTCGCCAAATGAGATAGTATGGGGGACAAGGACCCTACTATCGACCGATTTTGATAAAACCATAGCGAAGGGGGTAAATCTACAGGGAGACGTGTTAGAGCAGATTCGGATACAGGCGCGACAGAACATAGTTAAGGCGGCGCAGAGTAGAGAACTTCATTATAACATGAACCATAAGCTAGTACAATTCGAAATCGGAGACCGGGTGAAACTTAAGACTTTTGCAAAGTCCGACGCCGACAAAAAAATAACGAAGAAATTCATGCGTCTGTATGAGGGACCTTACGTAATAGGGGCAGTTCCGTACAATAACGTATACACCCTGATTGACCCCCATACTGACAGTGTCAAGGGCAATTTCAATGCAATCCACCTGTTCCGCTATTATGGGAACGCTTAACAGAATAGGGTTTATTGGGGGTTAGGGCGAACAAAGGGAAGTAAAGAATGTTGACCACCGTCATAAACACGGGGAGTTGAGAGTGTATGAACAAAAAGGAGACCTGAGTTGGATAGGTTTTATTGCCGTCCTTGAGACATAATGGATAGGCGTGGGAAACTTGAGATAGACGTGTGAAAATTTGGATTAGTGTGGGAATTTGAATGGAATAAGGGTTCGATGTCAACAGAAACAGTAGAAGGAGAAATATATCCTTAAACGACTTGGTAGGTGTTTAAAAATATATTTGGGGGAGTGTGAGATGGTTGACATGGATTTATCTGTCCATTTATTATACTCGAAATGGTTTCCAATAACGTATTGTCATAAATTTTAGAAAGCGTGACAAGGGTTAGGGTGTTGGTAAATTTTAGTCAGAATTGTTCGAAAATTAGACAAAAACCCAATCTATAGCCATTAAGTTAAACAAAAACAATTCACGATTTATTGACACTAAAATAAATACGCCCAAAGAATTAAGAGGAAAGAAACAATGGGTGCAACACGACGCTAAGGCAATTAGGCAAAGACGGGAAGACATAAATTTAGTTGTACAATTGATTCTTTGGAATAGCCAGTCAATGCGAATTGATAACAGATGTTGACGGAAGCGAAATTGTGAAAAAAAACTGTGGCGGAAAAAAAAGGTACATTTACTGAGAATTGGGGAGGGCGGGATCTAAGATGATCGAATGGTCATCCTCCAATCACGAGCATGTGAACGCATGGGCCGAAAAATGAAGCCCGGACAGATTTATTTGGGGATACCATCTCTCTTTCCAGGGGGAGGAGTCTCTTGAAACGGGAGGCAAAGCAGGGAACGGGATTTGGAAGTCAGTCTGAATTTGGGCGCGAGTCGAGCAAGTCCGGCGAAAGGTTCGAGTCACGTTCAGAGAGAGAGCCTGAGTGATTGGTGGGCTAAGTTTACATCGCGGGAGAGTGGAGTGCCATTACTAGTGTAAATAAATAGAAGTGTTTGTGATCCACTGAGGTGGGAGTTTATGCGACTCGAGAGGCTTCGAGGAGCTAATTCTAAGAGAATAAGTGGGGCTACGGGAGTCCGGGTAAAGTATTTCTAACTTTATGCATAGTAAGTCACAGGTTGTTTCACAGCTTTGGTAATAGAATCGAGAGCTAAAGCTTCACAATTTGCTGCGGATTGGGTAAAATGGATACCTATCTGATAGCTTACAACATTTATCCCACGGGGCAGAAACAAGGGATCCGGCAGTGGAACCAAATAGAAATTGGAGTCGCTGTCGTGGGGGTGATCATACTTACCATTTTACTAGCGGCATTATGTCGGGAGATCTGGAATAAGGGAGTCTGCTGTCGTCGCGGGGGAGTCGTTAGAGGTCCCAGGGCCGGGGGGGATTCTTCGCGGGTAGATATTGAGATGGGCGAGATTTAAATGTAATGGGACCACTTTGAGGTCTGACTGTGAAACTACCTAGACGCGCTGTAGATAAGATGCTTTTCTAGAATAATGTATGATAAGTCAGTGTGTCTCAACCTCGGTGATACCAATGATTAAATAAATATTCTTTTGAGTAGAAAATTGCAAGCATGCACTAGTATAACGATGATGTACATATATACACGTATATACATATATTATATTGATTGATGCCGAAGGGGTTTTTCATTTGGACATTTCGTTTTCCCCTTGATTAGAATGGCGCTAGGAATGGAATGTCCGGCCTACGGATGAATGCCACTGCATTCATTCACGGTCTAAATAATCAACCAGTTTCGTTTGTGTTAGTCTAGATTACCCAAGTGTCTGGGTAGATAAAAGTTTAAAAATTTTGGAAATAAAATAATTAAACTGATACTACCTTCTTTTATTACTAAGATTAAGACCCGTCCCCGGGTATTTAATAATGGAGATTCGCTAGACTCAGACTTCGTTTAAGTATAATTATAGCCAGTCCACAGATACTATCCTGAACTCATGAGATGAGCCTGATCGAATCTCCAGTACTAAAAATCCCGCTCTCATACAACTCTGTCACGATACTTACTTCACTTGGTCACTACTAGATACACTACTCCTTATTACCTAAACTTAGATGAGTAAAGGGGACTAAACTAAAGCCAAACAACTGAATTGTCATGGAAGGGAATTAGAGCCCTCTCCGACTTAGGTCTGAGGATGCAGTGAGCCAGAGGCGACACAGCCAATGGTAGTTGACCTACTTAATGCTACATAACAATTGAGTTAGGCCCAAGATACTCTATTAAGTTTCAAGCCATATGAGTACTGGCACTAGGCTACAGCAGTACTATTCGTCATGCTGATTAAATCAACGAGTGCAGAGGCGAGATCCAGAGTGGGAGTTGAGCAGCCGGGAGCTTGAGTAGGTATTCACTGGGCAGATAGGTAACAGATACTAAGTACTTAAGAGAAACTTGGGTGGTGACGCAGAGTACGGGATATTGAGGCAATTATTTAAATTTGAATTAAATTTGACCGCTAAAAGGCGAAACTGAAGTACTTAGTCCGAGCGGCGTGGCGGCGGCGATAACTTGGTACCCAAAACACGTCATGTCTTACAATTGACCTCCGACCTTGGTTTGGCCAAACCAAAACTCTTTATCTGAATACATATATATATATAAATATAGAACCATGGTTACTGGGGGAGGGTCTAGAACCCAATTTATTAAGTACCGGTCCTTTGGACAATGGGAATACGTAACGCTTCGCAGCGATAAGGAGGTCAATTGCCCCCAATAACAATGTTTAAGGGCCGTGGATCGGCGTAGGGCGTCCCTGTACCAGAACGATATCGGTCGTACACGATGGGCTAAGAGCCTCATACATGTATCAACTCAATCACATATTCTAACCTGATCGGTCGCGCTAGAAAATAAATCGGTCCTTATTTATACCAGGATAGTTAACTATTTAGAACTATATCGCATTGAACTAAATTCGTTACGTCAAAATCTCGGAGAAATCAGGTAGAGTGAGTGATGAGTCTGCATTGTCCGCCGAACAAAGTACTCACTCCAGTTAATATATTGACCTTAGTAACGACTGACCCGGAGACCGAAATGTCCCCTAACTGCAGTGTTGGTTTTGTTTCCTATTAAGACAAGAAAGGAAGGTAATTTTCTCTAAGGCACTCGATCACAAATCAATTAAGCTAGACGATCCTCATTGTACCACCACAATACATTAATAAGGCGAAGGAATATTTTTTTGTACCATACTTGGGTCTTGTCTCGCTCGAGTGGGTATGCAGAAAGCTTATTATCTTTTTTATCTAGCACGCCCATCATGATATTGTAGTCCCGCATCAGTAAAGCTTTCCGTTCTCCATCTTCACCTGTATCGATCAAATTTCCATGGTAGGTTGATATTGTTGCGACGCGGTTCTGACCTCTCCAAACTATAAGATCAACATCACCACTGGTGACTCCAGCTACCTGCCCTACAACCATCTCGTGTTTTTTTAAGTTTGCCAACTGTTCTGGCACAAAAGGCCGGGTGGTACGTAGAGTACCAACGCAGTCTACGCCTTTTTGTTTTAATTGGCGGGCCAGAATTGGTGAGTTGTATAAACTATCCATCCATAGAGTGTGTCCCTTATTCTCCAACCCCTGTATTAAACGTAACACAAGAGCTGGTGTAGCTGCTGTTAAAGGATCTTGATTGGATGGTTGATGTCCCGTTCTGTTGGCACGTATATCGAAACGCCATAGAAAGCCCGTCTGACAATCGCATATTTCATAGCTTTTTATACCTACCACGGCTGTTTTGTTGGGTTTAGACTGCTGAATATGGAGAAGCGACTCATCCAATGCTATGTTTTGTCCCATGTTGTACATATCTTGAAATTTTTTATTTAAATGGGATATAATGGGCGCTATCTTATATATTTTGGCATCAGCGGGCCATAGGTTAATACTCATGTCGTTGTTATCGTTGAAGTGCAGGCACTTTGAAAGCAACTGAAACCGTCTCAGCGGCATGTGTACACGAAACCCGGGAGTTACAAAGATGTCGCTATTTTGATTCCAATAGTCTTGTACCCTGGATTTGACCACCACTCCCATAGCTAATATTATTCCAAAATAGACATACAACTCATCGGGGTTGGTATCTTTCCAATTGCAGATACGACTATATGGCAAGAGACAATTTTGATGGATCATTTGTTCAGCCACCTGCTGAGCATATTTGTTTGTTTCAAAAGCAATCGTCTCCATAATATCTTTATCCCAAATGTGTACAAATACATTATATGGATCACTAAAGGTAATTGTAGGTCCACACTCACTCTCATCAAATATTTCCCTTCTTATATCAGAAGGAATAGGTGAATTTGGAAACGGCTGCCAGTCAAATTTGTAGAATGGATCCGACATCCATGCAGGTTGCTCTGACTGAGGATCGCTCGATGCGGCTACTTGGTCGTCCTCTGGTGTGTCCATCAAAATCCGCTCCCTCCTCCTCGTAATGCTTGGTTGGCCAGGCAACTGATTCTCGTCATCGCTGCTGCCATCCGAGTCTAACTCGCTTCCTGTATGAAAAAAATAGTAGGTATAGGGTTAGTAACAAAACACGAACAATCACATTTGTTATAATCATATTTGGACGATTATTAGACTTAACTCAGGTGAAATAAATCATAAAAAAGGAAAAATCTGTGATTTTGTTATTATTATTATTTTATTATGCGTTTTTATCGGATTCTATTCGGAAAATTTTTAATGTCTTAAAACAGCCATTCTCAAAGTTTGCTCCGCGGACCCCTACGGCTCCGGAAAGCCTCTGTTGGGGCTACGCGAGGATACTTGTAATAATAAGAAAAAAAACCTGCTCCTCTATAGGTATATCTGGTCCACAATGACGAACGAATTTTTTTTATTTGGGGCTCCGACAAATATTTCGCTTTCCGAAAGGGTTCTGACACCAAAAGAGTTTGAGAACCGCCGTCTTAGAATAGGGTATTTGACTGGTAGTCATATCAGTTTTTTATTCCAACTGCAAAACGATTTGCCACTATGGAATTTATATGAAACACTAGCATAAATATGAGTCATATGACGTCACGGTCAATTTATGTACTCTTTATCGTTCTATACGGTTTATAAAATAGAAATTGTGTCGAATTTAAACTATCGTGAGACATATTAACTTAACTAACTACAACATGTCACGCGAGTGACTGAAAATACGTGAGTGAAACCGCTATGTTAGTTAAGTAGAAATTGTGTCTAATAATAAATGCTGTCTACGGTTATGTATTAATGTTCTCGTGCTTTATTTCATGCATGATGTGAAATAATTTCTTTTAAATACAGTCAACATCCCTATTTATTACTGCTCGTTTTTTGGTGATACAGTTCCATGCAGGGAACCGTACATAATGCCACTTTACATATTTTGCACTCATACTTAGAACGCTTTTCTTGCCGGCGAGTGCTGCAAAATCTACACCTTTTGTACCGCTTGTATGGTAAACATTGCAGAAAATGACCTTGCTGATTCAACCTTATTTCATCTGGTGTGCCAATACGACCTCCTTTTTTGTTTTTGAAGTCGTCCTTAGATTGCGGGCTTCTAACCAATCGAGAGCGAAATTTTCGATTATCTGTGATGTCCTTTTTGTAGCCTGTTATGTTACCATCCGAATCTGACTCGCTTCCTGTTTAAAAAATAGTATAGGGTTAGGTACTTATAACATCCAGCAATGGTAATAAAATCATAAATAAAAAAAAAACTGTAATTTTGTTATTAATAGTAATTTATTGTGCCTCTTCATCAGATTGTTAACAAATAAAGTAACTTTATCCTCTATAAAGCATTACCGCATAGTCTTTTGGTTGCCTGTAAATAAAATATAATTACATATTATGGGAACTTAGGACGTCTGGTTACTATGAATAATGATTTATGTAGGTATAAAAAATAGCTGTTTCCCACGTCTTCGTTTGCGTGGATTTATTACCCGATACACACATTCAACCCCTTTTTAACCCTATTAAAGGATGAATTTTCAAAAGCACTGAAACGACTTTTCGTTCCCATTACAAACTTACTACACCCTTTTAACCCCCTTTTGAGTCCTTGTAACATTGCCGACATCTTTTTCGAATTGTTTTGCCGATGCCGTTCCGTTTTGGTAAACGCACAGGCAAATGGTTATGGTACGATTTAGGTCGAATATACGCTGTCAAGAATTGGTAAATACCTAAATTATAAAGGCAAATTCGTATAAAGGTTACATTCGTATGGCGATTACAATCGCGTTACTGTTGCAACGGTACTACTGCAGCCATGACGCCGGCGATGTCACTGCATGATAATTTCCTTGATGTTATGAGTGACGTATTAACGTAACTATTTAACGTTCTAATAACGACAGCTATGCATCAACTACAGCAATACTATTTATCAAAGAAGTTGATACGTCTGCCGCATGCATCCGGATAAGTGGGCTAGTATAGCCACCAAGTAGATGCCGTAAAAGAAGCACGGACTTGGCAGGCCCAGACGGAGATGGCGGAATGTCTATAGACAATAGACACCTTCATCAGTAACCGGCCGGAAAAAGCACAACAACGGGAGTTGTGGAGATCAAGGGGACAGGCCTTTGCAAAGCAGTGGGACACTAACGGGCTAAAAAAGTTGATACTGAAAGTACTAACAACGCTGCAGCAACCTAACGTTACCATAGTAACGCTGCAGCACTTGCCGCCGAAAGATTACCAAGATAAATTATTCATTTTACGGAGTCCTATTTCATGCGACATCTGGGTTACAATTGGCCACCCGTTGATCAGGATGCCTTGTAACTACTAAATGTCTAGGACTCTATAAGTACGAGTGGATGCCACAAGATTTTCAATTATTAGATTCTGTTGAATTGTAAACTTTACAGTACATGTAATTTTTACTTGCTTATAAATATTATCAAGTACAAGATCACCGTCCTGTAGTAGTTATAAGAACTGTAAGTACGTTTTATAGTTTAATATAAACACCATTTTTTACTACAAACTTCGGTGGTAGATGCTTGTGCTCGACGTTGACACGTACGATCTCCTGTCGTTTCGTCGCACTGATTCGCGACCTGCAGCTGGCGGTTTTGCACCGCCAGGCGTCCAGCATGCCTTTGCTGCTGTGTATGTCCAGATAGAAGGAATAGCCGTTGTAAACAAGAATGCCCTTTCCTCGCGTATTGTGAAGCCACAGAGCTGCGGGATGGTAGAGAATTAAATAAAAGAAGTTACTCCAGCAGTCTTGAAAATTTAACTCCTCCGTTAAGCCAATTAGTTCGCATCGCAATTAAGCATCGAGAAAATCAAACCACAATATGAAGACAACAGGGAAGGGTATTTAATGTCATTACTAAGTTATTGCGCTGTTAACCTTTAAATTGGCAATGAGACGCAGCAAAGGAGGCACATTTACCTTTGACCGTATTTTGCATTTTTTTTCTAAAATAGAGTCATTAGCACTATTAACCTTGCACTCGTAACCTTTATAGTTTTTTGAGAATTTCAAGGTTAAGTAAAACTACCAATGTTTAGAATATATTATCGTACCTAATATTGAAATTTATTATAAGAAGAAATTTTTTTTTATCTTAACAGTTTTGAATGATTCACGGTTAGTTTCACTAGACTTATATTGACCGGGATATAGACCGTGATTACCTTTTGTATTGTTTTTATACTCCCGATATTTCGACGCAGTTACATGCATCTTGTTCACGGGTAAACTGAAGATCGGGTGGGTGTCAAAGTTTACCCGTGAACAAGATGGATGTAACTGCGTCGAAATATCGGGAGCTCAAAAACAATACAAAAGGTAATCACGGTCTATATTCCGGTCAATATAAGTATAATTTTTTTCTTAACTATTTATACTTCCTTAAGTATTTTTGGTAATAAACATTTGGTTCTTAAAAACTGTACATATTATATGTTAATAAAAATACCATCCCGAACAATAAACTTATTTGTTACATGTTTATGTTTTTCGGAAACCCGAATAATCTGCCTTTCTTTGGTAGCGCTGATTCTTGATTTGCAACTGGGGATACGGCAACGCCACATATTCCGGGTTCCTTTGCTGTTGTGTGAATCCAAGTAAAAGGAATAGCCGTTGTAGACAAGGATTTCCTTATTTCGCGTATTGATAAGCCATTGAACTGGAAAATAAAGGACAATAAAGACAATCTAGCACTAGGTATTCTCTAGCATACGAGTGACGATGGTGTATTCCTATTTGTCCCCGCCGGGCACAGATGAGAATAGGTGCATTCATATTAATCATTCCCTTGGTCTTGGCTTCATGTATGGCAGCAGTCACGTGGGGTGGGGACAAATGTTCGGTTTATTTAAGATGATTAGGATTTACAAGTAATGTTTGCCGTTTTTAAATTTGTTTTATTTACATTAAACAAATAGATACTGGCCAATCTTACATAGTCAATAAGGTTAATCAGGCTTGTATAGTGGGTACTAGACCACGCTATATTTGTCGTTTTCAAGCAAAAGGTACCACATTGTCGCTTGCCATAAGGACGCTCTGACAGGTTTTTAGATACAAGCAATTTTCGTCCTTATGGTAAGCGACAATGTGGTACCTTTTGGTTGAAAACGTCACATATAATACATAGATTTACCGCTATATAAATACTTATATACATATAAACATACTCAACTCAGGAACAAACATCCGCGCTAAATATATAAATAAATTCCCTTACCAGGATTAGAACCGGGAACTTCCTGTTTCGTAGACGGGGTCACTACCCACCAGGCTAAGAGGGCGAACAAACATTCTGAAGAGTAGTTTGGTTTAATAAATTTGTGACACTGGAATAAACTGATATTAAAACAATTACTTCCTTTCGTTTCAAAAACATTTCGTTGGATTATTCTCTGTTAATATTATATTTTAATAAAAACGCCATTCCGTACTACAAACTTGGGTGCTCCATGCTTGTGATCGATGTAAACCCGAATGATTTGTTTCTCTTTAGTGGCGCTGATCCGTGATCTGCAGCTTGCATTAGTGCAGCGCCAAGCGTCGCGAAGCCCTCTGCTGTTGTGCTTGTCCAGGTAGAAGGAATAGCCATTGTATATGAGCAAAGCCTTGTCTTGTACATTGCGAATCCATAAAACTGTAAAATGGCATAAACATATAGTAAAATAAAAATGTATTTATTTTATTAACATGTCTAATTTTCATTTATTTTCTTTTGTAAATCATGACCCTGCATATCATAGCAGTATAATTTTACTATAAAGTAAAGGAATAAATATAAATATTTTTTTCTTTGTTTTCAACACAATTCTATTTATTTATAAAATTTGAAAATGTAAAATTAATTGTAATTTATTTATTTTAAAATGTAATTCAGGCAACAAGGCCCATATTACATACAGGGCGATCAATCGAAATGGGTCAGTATGGAGAAGTCAGAAACTATGAGAGCTAGCGAAATCTGTTCTTAGGAACCATGGCGTCGATTTTAGATTTAATAATAATGACATTCAAACTTTTTTTTAACTCTCATACATAACCGGGAATCGAACCTGGTCAATATTCTTTATGTAATCGCGTGTATATTTGTTTGTATAATTGATCCTGAAAGTATAAGGTTATGTATAAAAGATTTAAAAAATGACATTATTATTAAATCTAAAATCGAAGCCATGGGTCCTAAGAATAGATGTCGCTATCTCTCATAGTTTCAGACTTCTCCCTACTGACCCATTTGGATTGATCACCCTGTATATCTTATAGACTAACATACATATAAATTTCATAAAATTAAAAACTTAGTACTAAAAATGTAATAATGTAGAAATATTATTTCTCATAATGAGAGTAGAAAAAAAGAAAGAAGAGACGTCTGACAACGTGTAAAAAAGGCGCGAAATTTTTCACAAGAAAAGTAAAAAAAATAAGTCATACATTTTATTTATGATTTTTAAATTAACATAACTATAAACCTAAAACCACATATTTAAAATAGCTACCAAACTAATCATGGATCATTCGAGACCAATTATTTACCGAAACAATTCCTATAGTTTATAATAATTATAAGGATTGGCAATTACTACATGATTAAACGAACTTCAAAGTGAAGTTCGATCAGTATTATATGAGTAAGCTTCATTCGAAGATATAAAAACCAGGTAGTCCTTTAACCTACTAGGCAACTCATCGCATGTTTAAAGTAGGTAGCAAAAACTTTAACTCAAACAGGTCTATCCCTACTTTTTCACCCAGTCTTGCTGGGGCGCGCGGCTTGCCGCCATTGCTCATTATTTTTAGAGACTTTACTTTCTAAAGCAAAACTTTCTTTCCGGGTATAGGGGAGGGAGGGTAGTTATATCTTCGAATGAAGCTTACTCATATAATACTGATCGAACTTCACTTTGAAGTTCGTTTGATCATGTATTATATTTCTCAAGCTTCATTCTTCAGATATAAAAACCAGGTAGATGTTAAGAGTTGAAAGTTTTGCTGCATTCTTTCCCATTATCAATATTATCATAGCATATTTATTTCTGAAAACATATTTGTAGGAATAATTATCTACCATGTACATATGTGTATGTTATACACAAGTTTACTGTTCCAATTGAGTTATAAGGCATTGTTAAGAAACACGGGAAAGTTTAGCAATGCAGGTTCAAAAAGGTATACATATATTAGGTATAGCCAGGTTGTATATATATATATATATATATATATATATACTTTTACGTATTAGGATATTTAAACAAAATCTAATTTGTTCTTCATAAAACCTAATTGACTAAGATTCCATACAATTTGTGGTCAACTTTGCATTAAGTTTAATTCGATTTAAAAAAAGTTAAATACGAGTAAACTCATAAGACATATGTCCTTTTGTGAAATGTATTAAAATTCACTAGCAGTGCTTGCCCGCGATATTTTTGAAGGCTCAGAACAGTACACTATTGATGACAAGATTCAGGCTCGTCTAAGTGTAATTATCTACGAAGATAAGACGTAATTTAGGCTAACGATACAACCCAGCGTTACCTCCAGACAGGGTGGGGTACGCTGTGGCTGTGATGTCTTTCCCCGCGTCTTGACGCGTAGGCCGTGTGATGTCTGTCTCACGACGACTCATCCTGTTTACGATGATCTCTGAGCAGACGACGACAATGAGAAAGTTCAGTTATTAGGCGCGTGCACGCGCAAATCGGCTTACAGCAGCTCCTGATCAACTAATAGTGACACGACGTGCAATGGACAAAGACTCGCGCGGCCTAGCGCGTTTTCGAGAGCTTCAACTTAACAAAAAAAACATGTATTTGCTCGAAACATGTCTAACGTCGTTTTTAAGTCCTTTGATTTACCCAAGAAGAATTATATTTTGATTTTTATCAAATTAAAAAATCCACCACGTTCCTGAAATCTAAAAAATATATGAACGTGCATAAATTATGCTTTCTGTTCAGTTATTAAGCATAAAGCATGTCATATGTGTGGCATCACCAAAGGTATTCTAAACAAAAATAATTTATAAGACTAGCAGTCTACTCAGCTTTCGAAGTAATCTTTCAAATAAGATTGTAATTTACTCAAACTCAAATGTTTATTATTGCGCTCATATTACATATAATGAATGGGCCAAGGTCCATTAATGGTAACAGAATATTTATTTATCATTTAATTATATATACGTACCTAATGTACATATATTCGAGCTATTAAAATGCATAATAATATCCAGTTAAACCTGAGTAGGTAAAATCAGCGTTTAACAAACATCATTAGGAATTAATTTAGTATACATTTATAAATGGCTGCATGTGACGAGTACCTTTAAATAGAATATATAAATGATATGAACCTTTTTTATTTTATTTAAATTACTCTTATTGACCGCAAGGCGCGATTGACCATATTTTCACAAATATTGGTGTAGCGGCTTCTATTCTCGCAGCGCGAACGGGACAGCACAGCAATCAACCACGCAATCAATGAAATGAAATGAATATCAATCCACAGAAATTCAGATATTAAGCATCAAATCTAAAAACTTATGCCCTCCATTCAAGTATTCGCTCTGCAAGGAACGAAAGACTGTGCGACGTAATGTTGTATATTTTTAAAATGTAAACATTAAAGCCGGAATAATAAAAAAAATTGCCTTTGCTGTATTGCTACTATGGTTGTATTGAGAGTTCAGAAAACAAATATTATATTAAGTGGGTTCATCTTAATATTTTAATCCATGACTTATG
Source organism: Cydia strobilella (assembly GCF_947568885.1). NCBI lineage: Eukaryota > Metazoa > Arthropoda > Insecta > Lepidoptera > Tortricidae > Cydia > Cydia strobilella. The sequence goes on from NC_086042.1 coordinate 4,709,893, forward strand.
TCATGAATGTGCTATATTAATGACATAGCGGTATTGCAAGTGGTGGGTCCCCACCAACTACAGTTACTAAACTTATAATATCAAGGTACATATATTTTCAACTTGGCAAAAACTTATTGCATGGTACCATCGTATTGATGATGGCTGAAAGTGTATCGCGACCGACACATGAGAGTTGAACCATAGGTGCATTCATCATTTATTGATTTTTTACGGTTTCTATTAACTTCTTAATTATGTATTTATATTTTTAGGTGCATAATCTGAGGGTGATCCTTTAAAAGATAATCGGAAGGTAATCGTTTTGTAGTTTTGATACAGGTTAATAGGTATTTACCTAGTTACCCATTATTTACGACCATAAAAATAAATATTAAATATCTGTGAGAGATGCGAACAAATATATTCGTGTGTGTATTTAGCCAAATTGTACCGAAACCGCTTTATCATTAACTCAGTTAGATGGTACTCTAATGGTCACTTTGTCAGGCTTCGGCATGAACTTGTATTCATGAAGAAATAAGCGTAAAACGTGTTTGCGTTTGTTTTTTAGCTTTAGTTGTAAGTTTAGTTTTTTGCATGCCAGATGCTGGTGAAATATGTGTTACTTATGTATAATATTGTCTGACCACCTTTTGTACCATATTTCATGCAAAATAAAGTTATTTTCTTTCTTTCTTTCTTTCATATTCAGTACTCACAAATTGTTTCATTGGGTTTATTAGATAGATAATCTATACATATAATAAAGCGGAAGAGGGTCGAAAGTCTGTACATGGAAGATATTCGAAAAAAAATTGGCTGGGGATACTTAGAATCGATAACAGAACACATTCCAACCGTTTTTAGAATTTTTGTCTGTTTATCTGTTTGTCTGTTTATCTGTTTGTCTGTTTATTTGACCGCGCAACTAATGAAAACGGCTGAACAGATTTTGATGCAAACTTTACTAATCTGTCGAAAAAATCCACGGCCAGGTTATAGGCTATAAAAATTTAAGAAATTTTACCCCTAAGGGGGTTAAAAAGGGGATGAAAGTTTGTATGGGGTTCAAGATTTATTTTAAGCTAGCAATTTGAAACTTCGTAAGAAGATATATTATTGAAATACAAGAAAACTAATTTCAGCGTTTTTGAAAATTCATTCCCTAAGGAGGTGAAATAGAGGTTGAAAGTTTGTATGGAGATCAATTTTTTTTGAGTGCGTTACTTGAAACTTTGTATAATGGGCATATTATTATAATACAGGAAAAGTGATTTTAGCGTTTTCAAGAATTCGTCTCCTAACAGGGTTAAAAGGGGGTTGAAAGTTTGAATTCATTACAAATGCTTTGAAACTTCTTAGATATACGATGTATGATAGACGATTACAAAAAAACTAATTTTGACGTTTTTGGAAATTTAACCCCTCAGGGGGTTGAAAAGGGGATGAAAGTTTGTCTTGGGGTGCAAATTTTATTTTAAGCTAGAAACTTAAAACTTTGCAAAACGATATTATATTAAAAAGCAAGAAAATTACTTTCAGCGTTTTTAAAAATTCATCCCCCATGGTGGTGAAAAAGGGGTTAAAAACTTTATCTTGATAACTATATCATTTTAGCTACTAGGCCAAGTTAGGTATCGTTTTTGTATAAATCGGGTATGCCGAATTCATTTATGATATCAAAATGACACCATTCCCGAGTGAAAACACAAAAAATATGAAAAAACTTTTTTTAATTTCTCTTTACGCTTAAACCGCTAAACCGATTTAGATAAAATTTGGTATAGAGATAGTTTGAGTCCCGTGGAAGAACATAGGGTAGTTTTTAACAAAAAAAATGGAGACTGCGTGCAAACGCGTGGAGAAGCGGCCGTGCCCTTTCCTCTTAATAATGGTCACGAAGGTGGGTACTATAAAAAAAACATTTTTCAGTAAATGTCAAACGATTTGGGACTTAAACGCGTTACCATGCCTTCCCGAAAAAAATCGAATCTTTCGCGAAAGTCTCGCAATGCATTGCGGCCGCAAGTGGCGCTCTAGCCAGGAAGGTCGCTTCGCTTTCGGCTGAAACGGCAAGCCAGCGCGAGTTCGATTGTGATCCCAAATACATCGTACGTAATACATATGTAGGCGCAGATCCTGACGGAGTGTGGCGCCGGAGAAGCCGTGTTCATCCCGCGTATCCCCCTCTTTCCGAGCAACTTCCCGTTCCGCTTCAAGCGCCTACAGGTCCCCGTGAGCGTCTGCTTCGCTATGACCATCAACAAGTCGTAGGGGCAGATGCATTTCCCACTCCGAAAACAAAACAAAAAGGGGCAGACGCTGCCCGCCGCCGGCGTCATGCTTAGACTGATTTGACTGGAGGACCGATTTGGATGACATGATTTTGATGGGAACACCCAAATATTCCGAAATACGTTTTTCCGATTTTTATAACCATGACTTTCATAATCCCGATTATTTATAAGTCCGAAATATCAAAATTACGATTTTTAAAAACACGATGGAATAAAATCACGAATGTGCTGTTTCCGAAAACTTAAAATCCGATTGTCACTTGACAGAAAGCTTAAAGTTCCGATTTTACACTTTTCCGAATATTCCTAAATTCCGAAAAATCATTGTCCGATCGGAAATAAAATAATTCGGTATTCAGAAATTCGGTTTTTTACAAGGTCGGAAAAATGAAATCCGTGATATTCAAATGAAGACTCACGTTTTAGTAATTATTACGGGTACCTGTCGTGCCGCATCATGTTAAATTCGGCATAAAATATTTTTGGCATAAAAAATTCGGCATAAATAAATTAGACAGAACTGCGAACCTGCGAACCCGAACTGTTGCTAGAAGTGGGTTAGGTTAGATTAGAACTGCGACCCCCAAAAAAACGAACTGTTGCCAGAAGTGGGTTAGGTTAGGTTAGAATTGCGACTCCCAAGAAAACGAACTGTTGCCAGAAAAGTGGGTTAAGTTAGGTTAGAACTGCGACCCCCACGAAAACGAACTGTTGCCAGAAAAGTGGAAATTTAAAAATTGGGATATTTAAAATAGGAATCACGTTAATTCGGAATAAGGGCAATTCCCTTTTGGTGATTTTGAAAATCGTAAATGTTAAATTCGGTGTTTGCCACCATCGGAATTGTTATAGTCGGAATTATGTAGTTCGGAATTTACAATATTCGGCTTTTTGGGTTTTCGGAAATATAAATCTTCGTGATTTTCATCATTCGTAATTATGACAGTCGGAATTTTGATGGGTCGAGCATTTAAAAATCGGAATGATGAATGAATGAATGAATGCCATCTATCGACACACTTTAAAACTAAAAATGAAGATTTATTAAAATACGATAAAATGTATTTAAATATGGATAAATGATCTTTTTTATTTTCATTAATTATTTTTATTATTTTGACCCATGTTCTTTCACTGATTTGACTGATATTAAAATTGTTAAATAATAACAAACGAAACCGTCAACGCCCTCTATACGAGAGTAGGCAAAAGGTAGTAGCGACATCTGATCGAGAATCAAATTTTCGTGATTTTCGAGGCACGTTTTTTCCTTAGACTGTATCCATCTATTACGGAGTTATATCTATCTTTGGTGGTAGGTACCTAATTGTAAAATATTTTATCTGGACTACAGTCCTTTAGCGTATCCATCTGTCAACTTTACTTTAAGTTCTGTCTCCAGGGGACAGGGAGATAAATTAGGGGTGAATTAGCCGCTTACTGACACAGACCGAATTCCACGCAGGCGAAGCCGCGGGCACAGCTAGTTATAAATATATTCATATTTTTATGTATCCCATAACAATATTGGCGTACGTATCCCGATAATTTGTATGGTTATATGCATATATAAACATTCAAAAATAGTCACCAAAATATATGCATTGTGCAGGGTATTACCACTTAGTTTATTCCATTTAATTTGTGGTAAAAGAGATTTTATCCAGCTTAAGTTTAGGAATTTCGATCAGATACACATCACGTGACGTGACGACCTATTTAGCAATTCCCACTTTTAGAGACAAGTTATACTTATGTGGGTAATATAAAAACAATATAGGTACTATTGTATTGTTTCAATTATAAATTTACGAGGTAGTCTCGTGTTTATTCAAATTCAACCTCTGGGCGGATAAAAGTACCGTACTATGGGTTAGGTGTGAGTAAAATTTATTCTGTCACCTATAATTGGATATTAAAAATCCAAATATATTTTATATGTAAGGATTTATTTTAAAAGGCAATGTAGTCTTGTGCCGAACATTTCGGCAGCTAGACCGACGTGTCTCTGACACGCACAAATCAAAAATGAACCGCGGAGCGCTGGTGAAAAAATTTAAAAGAAATATTTTTAATTCGAGGGTAGACTTCGAACGTTTTTCAAAATAAAACCCGTAAGGTTTTAGATTACATAAATAGGCCTACATGAATAAAGTATATTTGAACTTGAACTTAAAAGATAATTCTTTATGCCCATAGAAAAACTTGAACTTGGTGTTTTAAAATGTGCGTGGTTTTGATCGAGAACCGCTATAGATTTATTAAATTGTGTTATGCATTGCTATCGTGTTGACTCACGGCCAACCCCAAGTAAGTTCTATCTTCGTGACGACTCTAGGCCGCCCCCCAGGTTTATATAGGTAGTTACCAGTCGTGGACTCACGGCCCGCGCGGTACTAAGTAAATGCAAGGTATTTGATCACAAAGTGTAAGTTTTTTACAAAAATAGTTAAAATAGTTACTTTTTTTTTTTTTTAGGATCTGAAGGATCTATTATCACTCGGCAATTTTGCTTGAGTTTTTTCTGTTGGGCCATCTAAAACCTAATAAAAAGAAATCCTCCCTCGTCTCTTTAACACAACACAATATGATTATTTAGGGCCCTTTGTTTCGTTGCGCGCTGTCCGATCTTAATTAAACCTTTGGTTGGTTCACGACCAACCCCCGGGCGCAATCGGTGTTCGAAGTACGAACAGACTTTCCATCGTGTTGGTTCACGACCAACCCCCAAGATAATTTTTTCCTTCGTGTTGGTTCACGACCAACCCCCAGGATGATTTATTCCTTCGTGTTGATTCACGACCAACCCCCAGGATGATTTATTCCTTCGTGTTAGTTCTCGACTAACCTCCAGGATGATGAACAATTTCAATAACAAATATATTTTATATTGCACAACGAATACGAAACGAATAATCCCACAGCTTACATCTCGTATAAATCGTATAATGTCTGCACTAAGTGCACTACGTATAGGCATTTTAAACGACTTTGAAACAAAATTATGATTTTACGTGCGTTCGTTGCCTCGCAAGAATAAAGAATGAGCAATGGCGGCAAGCCGCGCGCCCCAGCAAGACTGGGTGAAAAAGTAGGGATAGACCTGTTTGAGTTAAAGTTTTTGCTACCTACTTTAAACATGCGATGAGTTGCCTAGTAGGTTAAAGGACTCCCTGGTTTTTATATCTGAAGAATGAAGCTTGAGAAATATAATCCACCGACAAGAGCAAAGCTCTTAAGTTATGATGATGATGATAATAATTATAATGTATTTTTTTTTTGTTAATTTCCTACATAACTAGTTTGCAAAACTAAACTAAGCTATGCAATTTAATGTATCAAAAAATGCTATCCTTTATAACATAATAAAATAAAAAAACAACATTGTATAAAAATATCAGTCCCTAAGAAAAAGACCATTCCGAATGACGAATCGCGGTGGCGGGTGAGTGTGATCCAACGTTTGCCTTAAAATGGTGCCATCCTTGGATTCGTTGATTTTGGCGTTACATGTGCGTGGACAACGCGTGCAGTACCAGTACCTGGTTCCCTTTAGAGAAACCTTACGGCAGTAGAAAGTGAAGCCATTCAAAACCAACAATTCTTTGCCCCTGCTGTTCCGCACGTGAGTGACTAGAAAAAAAAGAATGAGTACCATAAGAATTAAAGTACATCATATTTTGGAATTGCCCCGATTTGATTTGAACGTCTTTTTTTAAACATTTTACTGCCATAAGCGACGGAGATGGCGGGACGACTTAGACACCTTCATCAGTAACTGGCCGGAAAAAGCACAACAGCGGGAGTTGTGGAGATCAAGGGGAGAGGCCTTTGCCCAGCAGTGGGATACTTTAACTGGCTATTAATTAATTAATTAACTACTCAGTGCACCTTTCTTGCGCATATTTGTTGGTGCTGCTGCGGTTAAATAAAAAAGATAACATTAAAAAAGTATGCTATTTATTTTTTACATAATAAAATAAGAGTCACGATTGTATCAACATGTCAGATCTTAAGACAAATACCATTCCGAATGACGAATCGCGGTGGCGGGTGAGTGTGATCCAACTTTTGCCTTAAAATGAAACCATCCTTGGCTTCGTTGACCTTGGTTTTGCATGAGGCTGCAGTGGCCCGCGTGCAGTACCAGTACCTGGTTCCCGTGGTGGAAACCTTACGGCAGTAGCAAGTGAAGCCGTTCAAAACCAACAATTCTTTGCTTCTGATGTTCCGGACGTGAGTCACTAGAAAAAAGATAAAAGAGGTACCATACAAATTTAATTTTGGAGTGACCAATGTGACCATACTTATTCTGATTTCAAATTACTACTCTCAGTGCATCTTTCTCGCGATTAGTTTTTGCCGCGGTTAAACACAAAAACATGTTCGGGTCCATAATTAACTATATTTTGGTTACAAACACAACAAATTATTTCATTTTGTGTAAAATTCCATCTATAATTACACATTTTGGGGGCGCATGGTTGTGCTCCAGCCTCATCCTAAGAACTTGGCCGTCTTTGGTGGTGTTCACCATGCCTTTGCATGAGGACGCGTAGGTGCAGTACCAGAAGTCCGTCAGGCCCTGGCTGGAACGTTTGTGACGGTAGAAACTGTAGCCTTCTGCCATCAGGAGCTCGTTGCCGCGCTTGTTGCGAACCACTGCCACTGAAAAAAGATATACCAATTGAAATCGCCGAATGTTCACCCTGTTGGCGTGATCTTAAAGCAGTCAAGGAATGTAGGAAGAGTATCTATCGTTTAAACGGAAATATTTTATTGTTCTTTATTTATTTTTTGTTGCAAGTAGGCCCAAACAGTGAAAATAGCGGATTGCCAGGGGTCCTTCAGAATCAGAATCTAGCCACCGCCATACCATCGAAGTTGAGCTCTCATTTTAAAACGACATCCTGATATAACATTAAATTCGAACGTACCTAACTTTGATTGTATGGGAGTGGTGTTTTGGCGGCGAGTTCGTGTACTCTTAAAGTGAGCACCATTCTTTAGCTTCCAATGCCTACAACTAATTTTTTTTCGCCCTCTTATAAATGCCGTCTACTATGGCAAACTTCTGCGGCTCATGTTCATGCTCATTGGCTATCTTGATTTCAGTATTATCGTTAAAAGTAACAGCTCTAACTTTACAAGGCCGTTGTGCGCATCGCCAGCCCAGGGTCTTTGTAAGTTTCTTATGCAACAAGAGCGTATAGCCGTCCATTATCATCACTCTGTTGCCAAACATATTTTTCGCGTAGATCACTTCTGCAAGTAATATTAAGTTCTTATTAATAATACTTGTTATATTTCTTAGGCCCTAGTAGCTGAAGAGCCCATTTCTTGAATGGTGTTAGACTGATACCTATTATTAGTGTGCTGTTATGAAAAAATATACCATTTGAGGCAATTCATGGACTAATAATATAAGTCAAATACCGTTAGAGAAATGGACCCCAGGATCAGAACACAACTTCTTCCTAATTATTTTTCAAATAATTAGTGTATTGATTAGGTGGCCACGAAGACTTAATGTTCTTTTGAATAAGAAACTAGACAGTCAATCCAATATTTCATGTTTTTATTTCAACCAATAATGTGACAACGTCCATTATGAATTAAACACATTCAAACATATCATGTGGTTCTTCTATTCGGCATTCATACAGAGATCGAATAAAACTGAAAAATATAATTACCTACAGGCCCAGGTTTCTAAAGTCGGACCAACCTAACTCGTCGCAAACTTTGCACTGACAGTGCTAGCCTCCGTACGTCAAATTTCTATTAAAATATGATGTTTCTTACAGTTGGCAGTTGGCACTTCCCTTCTATGGCACTATGTCTTTGCAGAGTTCGCTTAGACGGTCTCAAAGTGCCAGTTGCACCATCCACACTTGACAGACAGATCAACGTCACCCGGCGCGCCGTGGCGGTTTACTGTGACACTTTCCATACAATAAAATTTAGCTAACTCTTTAATGATGACAAACAGTTTGGTGCAACCGACCCTAAGTCTCTAACAAAATAATTTCTTCGCTTTTCTATAAACACCATCATCTATAACGAATCTCGTAGGCGGGTGATTGTGCCTATGCGTCAGTTTCACTTGGTCCTGGTTTTTGTTTGTTGTGGCGCGGACTTTGCACGGCCGTTTGGGACATCTCCACTCTAAAGTTTTCTTGTTCTCTCTATGGAAGTAGAGTGTGTGCTCGTCGATCACCATGACTAGGTTGCCGTATAGGTTCTTTGAGAATATTACTGTAAAAGGAATCGTAGCAAGGTCAGATTATTCTTTAAGTAAATGTGGTCTAAAGGTAAATTAAAAGACAGTGTTTTACAAGACTTGTTTTCTCAGGGCAATTACTTATTACTAAAACTGCATAAAGGACTTGAATTTTACAATTATTTAATTATAAAAAAAAAGTGTTATCTTTATTTCGTAGTGACGTGATTAAATTTTATTGATTTTATTAAATTAATCTGTAAGCCTTTTTCATCTACCGTACCTACATACTCGTAACAGTAATCGCTAAATTGAACTTGATCCATAGGTCGCTGGTTCATATCCGGCTCGAAGGATCATGTAAAATCTTCGCTGGTCTTAGGTGTTGTTCAGGTGTTAAATAATAGTGGACTGTAGTATTAACGCTGATTTATTTTCCAAATAACAAAAATACAAAAAGTGGCAAAGTGAATAGTCGTTGGGAATCGAGATGACAACGGTAAGTTTTTGAAAGCTCTAACTGTTAAAGTTTTTAATACAAAATTGCCCTAGTTTTAAACGAGTATATTTAAACACAGAGATTTAAATTATGATTGAATTTATACATAATATGCAATTTAAATATAATTAATAGTACGAGTATTTTGTTACATGAAATTAAATTATTAGACAGACATCAAAATTAAGCTAAAGAAAAACGATAAAAAATAAATTATATCCTGATATTGTCTTCAGTTACCGCGATAGTTACTCATAAAATAAAACGACGAAAACGGATTATATCGCGTATATTGAATTTATAATACATCCCGCCGTAAATTAGATCCTGGTTAAAAATCTCTGAGGAAAATCTATCATTGCATGTAGTTATTTTATTTATATTATATATTATTACACTCTAATACACAAAGGCAATGCTCAACTATGTACTTTGATCAAACACAGATAAAAAACAACACGTTCTTGTAGTGTGCGCCAAGCCACGCACACTCTTACGTAGCCTAGTATTATATAAGCGCTAGCACTTAGGAACATTATCCAGAATAAAGACATACTTATAACCAATTGGTTGTCTTAATTAACGTCCCACATCACATAATAGATAATGGGTTGGGAATCTTCCTAATCTAAAGTTTAATATACACTCCACCACGTATAACATAATTGGGTGCTGGATGGTGATGCTCCAACACGCCACCAATGATTTCCTGCAAATGTGTCACTGTAAGCTTAGCCTTGCATTTTCCACTGTAAGTACAGGTCCACAACGTGGTCGCCTTTTGCTGTTTCTTCATGTAGAACGTGAATCCGTTCACTAGGATCAGCTGACGACCTCGCGTGTTCTTGGTCCAGGTCACTGAAAACAAATATAATTAAAATTACAGTTCGGAAAGAAAAAAAAAGAAAGGCCAGGTCAAGAGCACCCTAAACCTGCGAGCGTGTATGAGGAATGTTAAGAAAGTGAAGGAAGCGAAAGAGGTATGCCAGGATCGTAGCAAGTGGAAATCCGTGATCTCTGCCTACCCCCCCGGGAAATAGGCGCGATTATATGTATGTATGTACAGTTCGGATCGTTCATGGTCATCAAATTTACTGATTATTATTATTATTATTTTATTCTATATTTAAATCGGCAGGTGCCTGCGCGATAGCAGAGGACGCTGGTTCGATTCCAGCCTGGGGCACTGGAGGCCCGTAATTTTTTCTTAGTATATGACATTTATTTCAGTTTATAATTTATATAGCAGTGTTTCTACTTAAAATAAAAACAAATTAAAGTATTTTCTGTAAATAATTTAATTTGTTCTAATACTTCTAACAGTAATCAAAGTTTCTTATAAATCCCGTTACTTATTACAAAATTCGGGGCTTCGTGGTTATGTTCCAATGACGCTCTAAGTATTTTCCTGTAATGAGTAGCGAGGAAACGACTCCTGCACTTAAACTTGTAATTTGTACACTTCCACGATATGTTCTTCTCTCGCACTGTGTTCCTGCAGTACGAGTATCCGTTTATCAGCACCATCTCATTGCCTCGTGTGTTCAACGTCCAAATTACTAAAATTAAACAGGTATTGTATTGTACCTACGAGTGTAATTCTCTCAGGTAATAATATCTGTTGATACTGAAACTAGTATTTTAAAGAAAGCGTGTAATTTGTTCATATACTTAATTACAAGGAAAATATTGAAACAAATCACGTTTGTTGTATGGGAGCCCCACTTCTATATTTATCGCTATCACTTCTAGAAATATCATCTGTTAAAATTTTTACTGTCTAGCTATCACGCTTCATGAACCGTGATAGCTATGTAGACAGTTAAATTTTACCCTAAAACGGGACCCTATTACTAAGACTCCACTGTCCGTCTGTCTGTCTATCCGTCTGTCTGTCTGTCTGTCTGTCACCAGGCTGTATCTCATGAGATACAGCGGACAGTGGAGTCTTAGTAATAGGGTCCCGTTTTTACCCTTTGGGTACGGCACCCTAAAAATGAGAAACAGTTATTGTGATAAACACACTCCCTCCTGTTTCGTAGGCAGGGTGACTACAAACTAAGCCCTTTAAGTTTTTTATATATCCCGTTCCTTATAACAAAATTCGGAGCATCATGGTTGTGTTCTAACGATGCCCTGAGTATTTTCCTATCTTGAGTAGCGAGGAAATGACTCTTGCACTTGCTGTAAGAATTCGTACACTTCCAAGAGATGTTCTTCTCTCTCGCTGTGTTCCTGCAGTACGAGTATCCGTTTATCAGGACCATCTCATTGCCTCGTGCGTTCAACGTCCAAATCACTAAAACAAACAACAGAAATTGTACCTACAAGTGAAATCGTCTCAGATGATATACTTAAGTATATTCCAGAAGGCGCCGTAAGCCCTTAAGAGATTCAACCCATGCCGCCCGGGTGACAGGGGTTTAGGCATCTGGTGCAAATGCAGAGGACGCTGGTTCGATTCCAGCCCCGGACACTGGTTGGCTTGGTCACTTTTTCTTTCGTATATGACATCTATTTCAGTTTACAGATGGTAAAAGTTGATTTACTGAAACTCGAACTTTGAAGATACTGAGTAAAATTATTTATTTAAGCTTAATTTTTATACGTAAAAATGCCTTACAGGAATAACATTAAATATAAGTATAATTGTTTTAAAATAATTCTAAATAAATTATATAAGTATAACTTTTAATGCCTAGTTGCAACGAGACCATGTCACGTAATTAGTCTTCGTACATTTTAATACTTATATTTTTTAGCTTATTTATTGTACCATTTATATAATACGTGCTAAAATATTAATTTCACATATGTATAATCTAGTTACCTATATTAAAAGCTAACATAATTATAGTATATTAAATCACATTTAGAAACGGGTCTATCGCGAATTTATTTTGTTACCTTTATTTACCGACGTTTCGACACAGGTTTCACTGGTCGCGGTCAGTTAGCCGCGACCACGACCAGTGAAACCTGTGTCGAAACGTCGGTAAATAAAGGTAACAAAATAAATTCGCGATAGACCCGTTTCTAAATGTGATTTAATATGTGTTCAAACCGCGAAAGTTTTAAATGTTATATAATTATAGTATACTGCTAAAACATAAAACATGAATAACAGAAACAAAATGGTCTAACAAGATGAGAAACCAAAAATGGTGCGAAGTAGGTACGAAAATGATACTCTAGAATTTACCTATACTATCATTTTCGTCATATTACATGTCAGAGCCTAAGGCTCTAAAGTTGCTGAGGACTCAATAAAGCTAAACGCAACGATGAACGAAAGAAAAGCACGTAGAAATAGAAGCAAAAATCTATTCATAGTTAAGCTAATACGAATTTTTACGTGTTTCTTTTGGAGTGTGTGGCGCGCCTATCGTGATCGTTGCTCATGCACTGTTTGTGTTTAAAAATGGAGACCGAGGCTCTTTAAAACTTGTCATGTGAGTGACTAGAAATACGTGAGCTATACGTTAAATTTGTTAAATGTTTGTACTACTCACGACAGTTTAAATTAAGATTAAATCAGAGTCTTTTAAAAACCCCGTTATCCGTCACATAGAACTTCGGAGCCCCGTGGTTATGTTCCAAAGTGGCCTTCAGTATTTTGTTCTTATGATTGGCGAGGAGGTGGCTCTTACAGCGGTTATGCGAAGATGATGTGCACTTCCATGATATCGTCTTCTTTCTCACCGTGTTCTTGCAGTACGGAAACCCGTTCACTATCACCATCTCTTTCCCTCGAGCGTTCACCGTCCAGATTACTGTAACCAAGAAATAACTGTGTATAGTGAACAGAAAACGCATAATTATAAATTATTAAGATCCTTTCGATGTTAGTAATAATAATTAAATGCAGGTAGGTATAGAAATAGAAGTATTGGCAATGACCTTATATTCACTATAAAATAAAAATAATCAAACGTAAACCTTGAAAACAATACACTCCTTTTTTGGGCAGTAATTTAAAAATTATAATACATACTTGTAAACATAAGACAAAAATAAATGAGTTTCTATACGTGAAACAATATTCGTAATTATCGCAAAATTGAGAACAGAAGCCATAGTAATTATAGCATAGTGGACCGCGTGCCAGCAACTGATTGTTTGTCAAGATCGATGTAAAATGCTAAAGGTAGGCGCGCGATCTCCTCTCCATGTTATGGCGTCCAAGGTAAATAAAATTTTTTCACCTAGCCATCAAAGAAAATTAACAGTCAGATTTTTTCACAGTTTTATATAAATCCCGTTCCGTATAATAAACCGAGGAGGCTCATGACTGTGGTTGAGATCAGCACGCAATATGACTCTGTCCGGCGTAGACAGGAAACGGCTCTTACACTTGTGGTGTAGAGTACATTTCCAGGATATTGTGTTCTTTCTAACACTGTTGGGGCCGAAGGAATACCCGTTGATTATTACCAACTCCGTTCCCCTTTGTGTTCTGCTCCAGATCACTAAAATATCAAAAATAATATAATTTTATAACGTGCGCTATGCTTAGGTACTACTGTATTTGGTACAGGAAAACTATGTTAAAGTACTGACATTTTTATTCAAGTTGAGTAACATGATAAGCATATATTTCGAGAAAGACTAGAAGATAGGAGCATAATTATGTAATTAACTTTCATGAGACAATTCACACACAATTTACAATGCATCAAGGTTCAACTATGTATATGTATGTATGTTCAACATGAACTGTGACTATGTATGACTATGTAGGCGACCATATGTATATCTGCTTATATATAAACACTATCAGTTATCACATAGGCATAGTCACCAATCTATGCGTACTCCGTCAGTAAACTTTATGCGTCCTCTCATTTAGATATATTTCAAAGGGGCGCATTATTCTAGGTACGTCCCAACGTCAGATAGATAATTATTTTCTGTAATGATCACTTCACACCTTAATATACAAGCCATTTCGTATTTGGAACGAAGGTGGCGGGTGATCGTGTTCTAAACGCGTCTTCACAATTTCGAAGGACACTGTGGTGATGACACGCGCCTTGCACGTGCGGCCGAAGGTGCATCTCCAGTGTACTGTGCTCGTGCGACGGTAATTAAAGCAGAAACAGTAGTCACGTAATACTAGTACCTCCTTGCCTCTGGAAGTCCTCGCCCATTGAGCTAAAACAGATGATTTAAAAATTTAACACTGGCAGCCAAGTAACAAGGCGTGTAGGTCTTGATTTCGAATACAGCTGACGAAAGTTTAAGCTAAAAGCAATGACATAGTTAGCATTTCTGCTTTCAATCGGGCATCTCATATGCCTTTTATCAGCAGTCACCCGCCAGTCACCAGTTACCAGTTCAATTTAACACTGGGTTAACGGTTTAACCGGTTAACCCCGGGTTAGTTGTATGGTGCAAGTGGCGCTTAGGGTTTATAACGTATGTCTAAATACATAGGGGAGAAGTAATGAAAACATCAGAGCAAAAAGATGAGAGGTTGTTAATCAATATCTTGAATTTTCTCAAAGGATTTTTCAGGAAGATTAAACATAAAATACTGATTCAAATTTTAATATAAACGCCGTTCTGTATAACAAAATGATGTGCCTTGTGGTTATGGTCAAAGTTGCTTCGCAATATCTCTCCTTCTTTGGTGGCAAGGAAATGGCTTCCACACACATGGGTCTGCGTGCATCTCCAGGATATGGTTCTAGTGTTCTCTGAATTGATATAAAATGGGTAGCCATTAACGATAGCTGTGCGGTTTCCTCTCGTATTTTTGGCAAATATTACTGAAACAGAAATAGTTGAACCAGGTTCTTATACGTTTTTGAAACGGTTACGTTTGACATTAATGATTAAGATACGAGTATAACCTAAATATAATACCCATAGAAGCTTTCCACTGCGCAATTTGCCACACGACTTAGCGCGCAGACCTGCTAGCATGAGTTGCGTTCTCGACTCCATACATCTAGCGCGACTTCAAGTATGGCCTCGCGCGCGAGAACTCATGCTAGACCGCCTGGTGTAACTAAATGCGATTTTGACTCCAATGCTTGTAGTGCTCGTAGGGCCAGTCTTTTCGAAGTAATATATATACATATATATATGTCTATGTTAATACCATGAAACAAAATGTTTAAAAAATGCCTTTGTGTTCAGAGGATAGTGGACGACACCGCTTCTCCATACAAACGTAGTGCGAATTTTCCTCTCTGAATATTGACATTATGAAAAAGAATTTTAGACAGTTTGATGAACCTACATATTATTATATGTATTAATCAACTCCCTATGTATTATGTATCTTCGTTTGACTTAAAAAAATAGTTAAAGGAATTTAAAATAAAGGAAAACATGAATTAATTTGGTTAAAAAATACAATACACTTTTATTTCACAGTAAATATACCTAAATATTATTTTCCGTACATGGAACAGTGGGGTTTTAGACAGTTGAGAGACAGGAAGAAGAAGAAGAAGAAGAGAGGCGTACGTGTGTAGGAGCCAAAACCGACACGTGATGAGCCTTTACGACATTTTAATGAATTAATATGGGGCATTTTCTATGAGAAAGGGACCTTATTGTCAAAGGCGCTTATGTCGCACATCGTCGCGCGGCATTGTATTTATATCGGAGCATCGTTTATAATGGCGTAAGCGCCATCGACAATAAGGTCCTATTTTAAAGAAAATACCACTATTATTATGTTACAATTTGATATAAATCCCGTTACTTATGACGTACGCGGGTGCCACATGGTTGTGGTCAAGGTGAGCGCGTATTATCCTTCTGTCCCTGCTGGCAAGGAAATGGCTCTTACATCTTATGTTGTTGTTGCTATACTGAGTGCATTTCCAAGATATGTTTTTGTTAGTTATTGTATTGATGCAAAAAGTAAAACCGTCGATGATCACCATTTCTTTTCCTTTTATATTATTGGTCCAAATCACTGAAGAACACGAAAAAATTGATATTCAGGACTGTTAGTGTTTCTAGACATTGACGGTCTGATTCTAATTTTAAAAAACGACAAAAATTAGACCTCGATACGATATGGATCGGATCAAATCCGACCGGCTATGACAGATTCTGTCAGTGTCAAAAGTTACGTTTTAGTTTGAAGAATTTTTGACAGTTATTAAAATTAGAATCAGACGGGAAGTTCACAAACGTAGAAAAAAACGCAACAACATTTTTCTATAAAGTTACTTATATTTTATAGTAAAATAATTTTATAGTTTGAGTGCCCTAGGACAAACAACAACAACATTTTATAGTAAATAAACACAACGCTGGCCTTCTTACACAGAATCATGTAAAAATTATATTAGGTAAGTACCATATTCGTACCTAGAATTAGAATAAACGACGAAAAAGTGCAAGTCGGACTCGCCCACCGAGGGTTCCGTAATTTTTAGTATTTGTTGTTATAGCGGCAACAGAAATACATCATCTGTGAAAATTTCACCTAGCTATCACGGTTATGAGATACCTGACAGATGGACTGACAGACAGACGAACAGAGGAGTCTTAGTAATAGGGTCCCGTTTTTTACCCTTTGGTTACGCGCGGAACCCTAGTACACTGACATAGTACATTTTTTTTTTGTTTTTTGTTGAAGTGGCTTACTGACCATTATAGTAGTAGTAGTAATAACTTAATTGTACACAACACAGGTTACACACACCACAGGGTACACATTATATATATCTTTAATAATATAAGAGGCAATCGGGCATCTCACTGCGGTCGTGTTTTAATTTATCGCCACTCGTTTCGAATTTCCTCTTTTCCGCACTTGTATCGTAATAGTACATTTCGATGCTAGTGCGGAAAGTATGTCATTACTTCACGAGTACCGAGATATCTTGCCACGAGCCTTAGGCGAGTGGCAAGACTCGGGACGAGTGAAGAATGACATATCCGCACGTGTATCGAACGACGTTTTTTAATACAGTTGCAAAAAAAATAAGAAAAGCAACAAGTAAGTAATGGAATTCTAAACTTTTATATTATTAATTCTGTGACACTGACCTTCATTGACATTGACATTATGAAGAGGTGTTTTTCTAGCTTTTATTCGACTAGAATAGATTTTGTCATTATTATTGAACCCACTTAAATGAAAGTTTTTTTTTCAAATACATGTTCTATAAGACAGAAACAATTGTAAATATTAAAACATTGTACTATTATTACCTAAATATCGTTATTTACGATTATTTGTGTATCGTATATTTATAAAAACAATATCGAATGTTGCCTTTGGAAACTTAAAACATTCTTACAGTAAGAAAATACGCCTTTTCTTTGACAGGCGTTCCGTTCCATTCAGACAACTTATTAAGAACGGTTTTTCAACATTAGAAAATAAACGTGTTATAATACTTATAATGATGAAGAGGTAAGTAATAAAATATGAAATATGCATATTTTTCGTATTATTACATTAACAGTAGGTTTTTATGTTGATTACGACGTTTAAAGGAAACTAATATTAACATTCATCAATAATTAGTCATGAATTGGAACAAGTAAAAATTTTAAAAAATTGGAAAAGTAAAAATCACTAGTTCGCGAAAACCAACTTTCCGCACGCTAAACAGCCACGAAAAGTAGCACTTTTTGAGCAACTGTATTAAAAATAACTATTACACCTTTTGGCGTGTGAGAGCAACGCCAAGATATGTTTATCTTATTTACATTATTGAGGTTGAGGCTAAACGCAAACCCATCGATTACCACTGTCTTTTCCTTTTGTATTTTTCGTCCAAATCCCAAAAAAAAATATCACAAAAAGAAATCAAGACATAACATAAGCATTAAAAGGGTTACTTACGTATTTTTTTAAGGAAATAAAAGCACAATGGTTAAGACGGTAATAAAACGTTTAGTCATGAATCACACTTTAATTTAAACCTTATCATAAATAACAAACAGAAATGAAAAAAGGTTATGTTCGAAAATAAAATCAGTGCTTAAAATTAGCACAAAAAGCGGGATACCTATGAATCACTTCATAGGTATTAAGGTAAATGTACCTACATAAACACAAAGATTAAGACTATTAAAAAAACTCTTAGTAATGAGTAGTAATGACTTACACTTTAATGGAGGCTCCATCACATAAGTCAAACCCAAGCACAACATGAACATTCGCGAAAAAAAAAAATACTTAAAATAAAACACAAAAAAGGATATGTTTTATACGATACCAAAACCAATAAGTTACATTTTAATGTAAATTCCATCACGAATAACAAACTCAGGGGCAATATGATTGTGTTCGAGGTTGGCGCGAATTATTTCCCTGTTCCTTGTAGCTAGAAAAGTGCTCCTGCACTTCCTTCTGCTGTTATATTGCGTGCATTTCCAAGATACAGTAATCCTACTAGTTGTGTTGACACAGAATGAATAACCGTTGATGACGACCGTCTCCTTTCCTTTCATGTTGGTGGCCCAGATAACTAAAATACAAGGATTATGATTATGATTAGTGAGATATTAGTGGTTGGGTGGACGACATTCGGAAGACTGCGGGTCACTTCTGGATGAGATTGGCTCAGGACCGGGATATGTGGCGTACTCGAAGATGCTCACGCAGTGGGCGATAAAAGGCTATGATGGATATGGATATGATGATGATCTGCTCTAGATAAAAAGTAACAGTTAAATTCTGCCGGAATAAAACTATGAATAAGACGCATGTGCAATTTTAATAATAAATTTACAATACACGAATCATTAACTTAGTACAAAAAATAAGACGTATACATACTAGTAATAACTGCCTGCTAAGATTATAAACATACAGTATATTTTAGAGATAAGCCATACGTAACATGATGTGGGGTACTTAATGTCATAGTCTGTAACAAATTCCATCTCGTATAAAAAATTTGGGTGCCGCATGACTGTGATCCAGATGGGCGCGAATTATTCTTCTGTCCCTGGTCGCAAGGAAATGGCTTTTACACCTTTTTCCTGCCGTGCATCTCCAAGATACATTTATTTTATTTGTGTTATTGATGCAGAATGAAAAGCCGTTGATAATAACTGTTTCCTTTCCTTTTGCATTTGTGGCCCAGATCACTGAAATACAAGTTAAAATTATTTAGAAAAGTATCTACCCAAGTGTTTAGATTACTAAAAATAACTATTGAAGTATTCATTCTATACGCTACGAAAGATAATAGTTGTCAAGCGGACCATGAGCTCAGGCTCCCATGAGCCGTGGCAAAATGCCGGGATAACGAGAGGAAGAAGGAGACGATACGAAAGACATTAAGTAAGATTTATAATTGATTAAAATGTCCTTTACATTATATATAAAACCGAGTTATATATTGTAGTAAACACCATCACGTATAATGTACGTTGGTGCCGCATGGTTGTGACAGAGATTAGCACGGATTATTCTTCGGTCCGGTGTAGCAAGGAAACGGCTTGGACACCTCTTTCTGCTGCTTTGCGTGCATCTCCAAGATACGTTTATTTTATTAACATTGTTGAGGTAGAACATAAAACCATTGACGATTGCACTCTCTCTTCCTTTTATATTTTTGGCCCAGATTACTAAAAAAACATAACAAATATAGAATACTGATTCAGAGTCAGACCAAGCTGACTTGGCAAAAGCATTTCCCCACTTTATCACCACAAAGTCGGCGTATAGTTAACTTAGGCGCTCGACTGAAACGAGATGACGGTCAACAGGCCGCCGGCCGGCTATCTGATTGTGTGTGTTTAATTGGCTTGCAGGCCACGGACTGTCCGGCAGATATCTGTCGACGCTGACCGGAATCGAAGAGTCGTCAGTCCATCGTCAGTCCGAAATCTAAAATAGAACTGTTAATGTGTGGCCTGTTGCGATTAACTGACAAGCGATATCGTCCGGCGAACTGTCAATTTGTAGGGACCTGTCAAACTTATATCAGACGGTTGCCGGTGGGCGGCCGTACGGCGGAAAACTGACGACTCTCAACTGCTAGTCTGTAGTCGCAGAGGTGGTAGCAGGCCATTGCCGGCAGGCAATAATCGCTTATGTGTGTGGACGTTATTGGTCTAGGACTGCAGGCCGCCCGATAAGATCTGAGACTGCAGGCGGGCTGGTAGTCAGTGGGCCCCTTTAGATACAATCTAGATATTACTAAAGTGAACGAGCAAAATTAAAAAAAAAGATAAAACAGAAAGTATCGTCTCGTGAAGTATATATCATTTTACGTTTTCGATCCAGTTCACTCAAATAAATGTAAAATGAACTTAAGTAGTCAAAAAAATAACAATGAAGTAAAAAAAATAACAAAGTGCTTGTTGTTGGGCTATTTGAATAAATAATATATTGACTTTGACTTTGAAAGATATTAGAATTAAATTAAAGAGCAGACAGCAGTAGCAAAATCATACTTAATAAATAAAACGTTTGTGCACATTTTCCATGTATATATTATTAATAATAAACTGAAATAGTACAACACACGATTCAAACATCTTATTTAATAACCGCTTGTCTTATTCGCGCGGATTTATAGCCTGACGTACACTCCATCTCGTATAATAAACGCAGGGGCCTCATGACTATGTTCCAGGTTAGCTCGAATTATTGTTCCGTCCCTGGTAGAGAGGAATCGACTTTTACACTTTCTTCCTACTGTGCATCGCCAAGACACGTTTTTTCCATTAAGAGTATTGATGTAGAACGTAAAGCCATTGATGATCGCGGTCTGTTTACCTTTCCTGTTTTTGGTCCATACAACTGAAAAACAGAAACATAAGTATTTAAAGATTAAGTAGGTAGTGTACTAAAATATACACAAGAATGACCAAACAGGGAAAACAGAAATGATGATTTTTGGAGGATCTTAGTCTCTTATCCTTTCACGTTTTAGGTCTAGATCTCTAAATTAAATGGGAAATAATGATAGTGAAGAAATAACTGCTGGCTGAAATAAAACAATAAACAAAAATTTAACATTTATAAACCAATTTTTTAACATGCAGATACGTCTGCGAGCGATACTCCAAATTTTATATTAAAGGAAAAAATGGAAAAAGTTACGCTTCCAGCAGGAGTTAATGTTTCCGGCTTCCTGCCGGAAGCGTAACTTTTTCAATTTTTTCCTTTAATATAATTTTTTTAACATTTATACTTTACAAAACATGCATTTGGTCACAACACGTGGTACACGGTTCAGTCATCTTATTTAATACAGCGCGATGCTTGGAAATAATGCAAAAGTGGAAAGATTTCTTGTATTGGGCGACACTGGAATTCGCGACTCCGGGAACCCGCCGCTCTACCGCCTGAGCTATAAGCTTACCCGCCGACAGAAAATATTTCCACCGTATCCTTAATACATATTAGGCACAAGAGAGACATGCCTTCGAAGGCGCCTAACCTACTTTTCTTTTTATTTAGAAGCATTTTAAACATTACTGCTTTAAAGAAACAGTTTAATGCAGATTGTAGAACGTTTGCAAAATTTTATTTTATACTCTGATGTAAAGGCCGTCTCGAATAATGAACGGCGGAGCTTCATGGCTATGTTTAAAGCTGCCGCGTATAACTTTTCCCTTGCGGGTGGCCAGGAAATGGCTCTTACACTTTCTCCCTATTGTGCATCTCCAAGATATATTTTTTTCACTTTTAGTGGTAGAGTAGAACGTAAAACCTTTGAAGATCGCAATATCCTTTCCTCTCAGGTTTTTGGCCCGGGTAACTGAAAATATATGGGTAAAGATAGTGAAATAGTGTTGACAAAGATTTCAGCGTAAAAAACATATATCATAATATCATAATCATAACCGTAATGGCTACGATTATGATTATAATTATTTGTACCGTCATCAAATTATCATTTTCTAGATGTATTTTTTAACAAAACACAGAAATAAGAAGTCGTCAAAAAATTTAATATCATAAAGTAATTAACAATTAGAATTACAATAATCAATTACTTTAATGAGAATGACGAAATAAAGTCAATGATAATTATAACTAGAATAAAGTATCCACTTAAAATTAATTGCATATCGAATACAATAACTCTTTATTACATACCTCAAATGACAACAACTGATAAAATAACTCATCATCAACAGCCTGTATCGTTCCAGTGCTGGACAAGTAGACATAGGCCTTTCCCATGGCACATCACTGAGCTCGATCCGCAGCTCTCCTCCTCCAATAGTTACATAGCGCCAAGCACTGCGTATGCCGTCCCGCACGTCGTCTTTACTTGAGAACCAGTCTGCCCCAGCGGCCATCGGTTCTTCGGCATATATGGCTTAGTGCAACTTCAGCTTGCTATGTCGCTGAGCTATCCTTGGTTCTCTGACGGATAACCGCATAAAATAAAAGCTAAGTCATAGTTTTATATAAATTCCATCTCGAATAACAAACGCAGGTGCCGCATGGTTGTGTTCGAGGTTGGCGCGAATGATCGTCCGGTCCGGTGTAGACAGCATTCGGCTCTTGCAACCCATGCTGCTGTATGTGCACTTCCAAGATACGTTCACACTGTAGGTGTTGATGCAGAAAGAAAAACCGTTGATAATCACAGTATCCTTTCCTTTCTTCGTTTTGGCCCAGATCACTGAAAATATTTAATAAAAGATTAAGCATTATCTATCCACAATTTCACTTCAGAATTTAGAAAAAATAAACGTAATCCAACTAGATTTACTAGGCCAGTCAAATTAGATCCAAAAATCAAGCGATTTGAGAAATTAATTAACGTAATTTCTTATTTTTTCCCGATAACTCTTTGACCGTTCTGCTGCTGTTGTTAACAGCGTATATTTCTCTAGAAGCTAACAAAAAAAGACATTTTTTAATATATAAAGGTAAATAAAGGTAACAAAATAAATTCGCGATAGACCCGTTTCTAAATGTGATTTAATATGTGTTTAAACCGCGAAAGTTTTAAATGTTATATTTTTTAACATAGATCAGATTCCGATATTCTTATAATTTTCATTAAATCATGTTTACAATGATAAGTGATGGCCGATGATCCTCACCCAATAACAAATATGTAACAAAGACATTTGAACACACAGTAATTTACACATACACATACATACATATAATCACGCCTATTTCCCGGAGGGGTAGGCAGAGACCACGGATTTCCACTTGCTACGATCCTGACATACCTCTTTCGCTTCCTTCACTTTCATAACATTCCTCATACACGCTCGCCGGTTTAGGGTGCTCTTGACCTGACCTTTCTTCAGGATTTCCCCGATCTGATCAGAGAAAATCCTCCGAGGTCTCCCTTCCAACTCCCGTTTCTACCTCTCCCTTATACACTCTCTTTGTTTGCTTTGTTGTTAGGTGTTCACAAATTTAGCATTTTAATTGTAGTTTTTAATGGGAGACGCCCGGTTGGATGCCCTAAATACCGCTGGAATGACGGAGTTGCTCAAGACCTGCTCAACCTCGGCCATGGCGACTGGCGAGAGCTATCGCAAGACCGAGAGGCATGGCGTGATCTGGAGTCGGAGGCCAGAACTCACTTTGGGTCGTTGCGTCATGGTAGTAAGTAAGTAAGTAATTGTAGATTTTACTAGAGTTCTATGTCACTTATCCTAGAAATTTGTAACGTACTGTGATGTAGTACATAGGTCTTTAAGTAAATTTACCGGGTATACTGATAATAACATAACGAATAAAAGTCACTCAAACACCAAAAAACCTTTTATTGTAATTACACTTTAAAATATATGCCATTTCTCACTGTAAATGAAGGTGCCACATGATTATGATCGATACTTCCGCGGAGCATTTCTCCTCCCCTGCTAGCGAGAAAGTGACTCATACATCGTGTCCTAGTCCAGTATTGGGTGCACCGCCATGATACCTTTTGGCATTTTATGCTGGCCTTGCCATTTTTATAGAATGGGAAACCATCCATGATCGCTACATCATTTCCTTTTAGGTTTCTAGTCCAAATCACTGAAAAATATATAGTAATACTGTGAATGGAGCTACCTACTTTAAAATTAAATAGTGACAAATAAAGCCTAATAAATATCATAAAGAAAAAGAGGTTTTCTATTCTTAATAAAGGCTGTCCCAAAAACATCCTTTATTTACTAATTACAAATTTCTTTACAATAAACGAGTGAACAACAACAAAACACTAAACAAAACTTTATTGTACCTACATATTAAAGTAATTTACTATGAAATAAAAACGCGATAGTTTTATGTTGGTAAATCGGTTCAATAAAAAACGAATATTTGAAGAATAAAATTTGATCTCAAGTTAGAGAACTTAACGGTGCAAATTGTTATTTTATTTTATTTTGGTGTATTGTGCTTGTTATAAGTGTTATAACTTATACTCGAAATTTGTTCTATGTATGTATGTATGTACGCATGTTCTATGTATGTATGTATTCCCTAAATCTTTTACACAGTGAACGATTATGATTGTTGTCAAACATATGTGACGTTTTCAACCAAAAGGTACCACATTGTCGGTTGTCGATAAGGTTGATTTCTAATTGAAGCTATATGGAAATAGCGCCTTAGTGACAAGCGACAATAAGTACCCTTTTAACTGAAAATGGCACATATTATCTAATAGTATATATGTATATTTCATTCAAAAAATTGCAATAAAAACTATACTTACTCGTAATTGAAATATTTCTGTGTTGTGAAATTCATGTATATATTTTTATTTTTATTACAATAAGATTACACTTTGATATAAATTCCATTGCGGATAATATACGCTGGAGCATTATGGTTATGTTCGAGATTAGCACGAATTATTATTTTATCCTTAGTGGCAAGGAAGTGGCTCTTACACCATCGATTGGCGCCATAAAGGGTGCATTTCCAGGACACATTCTTATTACTGACGTTATTGATGCAATATGGGAAGCCGTTGATGACTGCCGTGTCCTTTCCTTTTACCGATTTAAGCCAGATTACTGGAAATATTAAAGTAAAACATTAGGTACAGACTTAAATTACAAACAGGTTTAAGGTGGTTTAGGGTAATAAATAAGGTATTTATAACAATACAACAATCACACTTTTAGTTATTGTGTATTTTACATGTAACAACAAAATCTTAATTTTTAAAATATTGTATCATCTTATTGCATGTTGACTTAATTTTGCAAAAATTACAAATACATACGTACAAAAATGGTTTTGTTATAGTAACCCGTGGGCCATATATAATTTTTCTACTCGTCGACTGTAATGGTTGAATTAAGTTTTCGTATACCAAACTATAATTGCGTACTTTTCATGTATCGGCTCCCAACTAAACTATAATGTTCATTTCGATACACTGTAGTCAACTATAAAAAAAAAATTGACCAATCACGTGCCAACGCGCTCCCATAGAAGACTAAACGGGCAGCAATAGTCGCGCGTTGATGTCTTTTGTACTTATATTCTTATAGTACCAATTTTCATTAATTATTTAGGTTTTATAGTAAAAAAAAGTATTATTTTAGATAATTTAAGCAATTAGGCAACTCAGCAAGCTTCGTTATCTAAACACGGTACTGAAAAGCTCTATTATATTACGATTGTATAAAATACTATTATAATGGAGACAGCAAATCTTCGTACTTTAATGTTTGAATAAAAAAAAACTATTTTAAATTCAAGTCTGGGTAAGATTACCCAGCCTTGAATTTAAAATAGAAATTTTTTTTTCGTGGCGTGGCATAGCATGAATTATCAATAAAAAAAAAAAAAAAAAAAATATCTTTATTTCAGAACATTTAAAATTCCATACAATATTGTTAGTACCATCGTTATACCTATGTGTTAGTAAATACATTAAAAATAAAAACAAAACTTTTAACAATAAAATCAAAATCCAGTAAATTTAAATAATTAATATGTCAGATTCAAAATAATAGGTACACCTTTTTCTCATTTTGCACTACCTTAGTAAAATTAAAAAATACTAGAATTAGACTTTAACATAAACTCCATTTCGTATAATAAACGAAGGCGCCGCATGATTATGCTCAAGATGTGTTCGCAGTATCAATCCATTCTTAGTCGCGAGGAAATGGCTCTTACACTTGTTCCAATAGTTCAGACACCTCCAAGACACATTCCTGTTCGACACATGGTTAATGGTAAACGGGTAACTGTTTATGATCGCTATGTCTTTCCCGTACATGGTTTTGGCCCATGTCACTGGAAAACAATGAAACACGATAGTTACTAAAAGTTTATAGTCAAAAAAATCATTATTTATACAAGCTTTTATTGTATATATAAGTTGAATTGGATAATGGAAAGTCGGTCTAATTTAGATTGCAAAATTATTCAATTTTTTTTTTATATATAAATGATTGTGTACTTCATTTATCCGTAAGTATTTAAATTGTGGATATTTG
The DNA here is from genome assembly GCF_947568885.1 of Cydia strobilella. NCBI lineage: Eukaryota > Metazoa > Arthropoda > Insecta > Lepidoptera > Tortricidae > Cydia > Cydia strobilella. Next base: position 4,736,267 of record NC_086042.1, read on the forward strand.
CCCGACATACTAACTCACAAAAAAATAACTCAAATACTAAATTGGCTAATCAGTCTGCAGTGAATAAGTAGAGAAGTAATATTATGTCTGATATTTGTTTTTCCTAAGTGCAATAACAATATTTTTTTTTACATAAACGAGTGTTCATTTTGAAAACCTCGCTTAAAGAAAGTTGGCAACAATACTGAGGGCATATTTCCTTAAAATAAAGTGTTTGTTACCTCACTACTTATAAAACAAATACATAACATAAAACTATGTATATCATAATGCGTATGGCAAACAGAAAAAAGGCTTAGCAAAAAACAAAATACCTTGTGCATCACACTCGTATTCTAACTTCTTCGTGTCGTGACTCGTTTTTTAGAGTTCCGTGCAAAACTTTGTTTTGACAAACGGAACACTTATGGGATCACTTCGATCTTGCAAATCAGTTAAATGCGTTTTTCTCAGAGACCGTTTGACATAGACACCTAAAATTTTAAACAGTTATAGCAAATACCACCACTAATATTGTAAATAAGTCAAAACCGCTTATTAAAATACATTTCATATACGGGTATAACAAACGTGTCCCCACGTGGTTATGTCCAGTTAGAGTAAACTATGCCTCCTTCCTGAGTGGAGGTAAAATTGCTCTTAAATTGTCCTTATGGTTTGAGCTTCTACAGGAATTCATAACACAAAACAGTGGGTAGCTAACTTTTGACTCTCTTTCTAAACGTGTACTTTGACTCGCTGTCTATAATAAATTCCATTCTGTATAATAAACATAGGGGCCGCGTGATTATGTCCAAAGTTAGCGTAAATTATTCCTCCTTCCTTAGTGGAGGTAAAATTGCTCTTACACTTAGCTTTATGATTTGCGCTAGTACACCTCCAGGACACGTATTCGTTATTTGAAGTATTCTTGATGCTGAATGTATATCCGTTGACGATCGCTATGCCATTTCCTTTTTCATTTTTGGAGTATAACACTAAAAAAGGAAAATATTTTAACGAAAAGGGGGCGAAAGGGGGTGATTACTTAGATGATGATCGCAACCCATAACACTTTGCTGAGGTATTAAATTTGTGACTATTATTTATTTGTGGGTAATTTCAACTTGTTTTTAGTACCTACCTACGCTTGATTACAACGCTAGACTACATGACCGTGAACGGTCAGTTTTTTCGAAAGAAAATGAGGATTACATAACATTAAAACAGGGATGGCTTGGTAAATAAAAAAATAGTTACAGATTGCGGACCATAATACAACCATTCGCTGTATAGGTTTTGCCGGCAGGTTCGCAATATACATTTATTAAACTAATTATTATCATCAACATGGTAACAGAAATTCACACAATCCACACAAAACTATAACTTTTGACAGACAGCTAACACTTATTTTAAACAGTAGAATAAACCCCATATCTTAAAACAAATGGTGGCGCCACATGATTATGATCGAAATGAAAGTATGGTTTAACTATTCGTCCTTTTTTGGTAGCGAGAAATCGACTCTTGCAGTTGCTCTTGTATTCTGTGCACCTCCACGACACGTTAAAGTTACTTGGATTATGGATGATGCAAAAGGAGAACCCGTCGACTATCGCTATATCCTTCCCTTTTTTGGTTTTGACGAATGTCACTGGAAATCAATTTATGCATTTAAAGCAAGTCGCATTGGGGTAACTTCGATTGCAAGCAAATTTTGAAAATTGCATATATTTAAGTATTCAACTAGAAGCACCAAGCAAGATACCTTGGTAAGCATTGCAGTAGATTAAGTGTTGCTTAACTATGAAATGCTTCTGATTTAGTATGAATAAGCAAATTTCGAAATTACGCCGCTTTCGAAGTTAACCCGAAAAAAAGTTAAGTTGAAATATTATGAGGTCAGATTTATATATTGAGTAAACAATAAATAAAAACAGATTAGACATTATGTTTACCGTTTAATAAATTGATAGACATTGCCAGATACTCAACCATGCTTGAGCTAAAATATGCTATCTGCAGTAGGTATTAAATGGGCAAATATGACTTGGCGGCCAATCGCTCATTTAACTCAGTACATCTTTTTAGGGTTCCGGACCCTAAGGGTAAAAACGGGACCCTATTACTAAGACTTCTCCGTCCGTCTGTCTGTCACCAGGCTGTATCTCATGAGCCGTGATAGCCAGAGTTGAAATTTTTACAGATGTTGTATTTCTGTTGCCGCTATAACAAGAAATACTAAAAAGTACGGAACCCTCGGTCGGTGACTCGCTCTGGTCCGGTTTTTGGCTCTCATATTACAAGTAATATAGATCCTAATATTGTCTTCGGTTACCGCGATAGTTACTCATAAAATATAACTATGGAAACGGTTTATATCGCGTTTATTGAATTTATAATACATCCCGACGTTTCGAACCCTTTACAAATACCTTACAGACTAACATATCTACTATATGCATTTTATAAACCTAAAAACTATTTCGGCGACAAAACGGCGTGGCTCCGTTGAATCGTCTGGTCTTGTGTCGGATTCGGCAGTTTGCCCTGGAACCTCCGAAACACAACACCCTTCGGTCAGAAGTCGGCGCACTCGGTGCAGCGGTCGCGGGCGTCGCGGCACGCGCATCACAAGCGTTGAAGTGCACGTTGTGGCACGATCGAAGCTATAATATCGCGTAATACCGCATTAGACCAGTTAAACCTGGATACCTACAGTTTGATTAGAACTCCATTTCGAATAATAAAATTCGGGGGAGCATGACAATGATCAATAGGGGCGCGAAGAATCCGTCCATACTTGGTAGAGTGGAACCGGCTCTTACAAACATTGTTCTGGGTGCACTGCCAAAATATCTTCTCTTTGCATATTTTGTCGTGGCAAAAAGTAAAGCCGTTGACTATAGCCGTATCCTTTCCTCTTACATTCTTTACTATGGTTACTGCAAACAGAACAAATAGGAATGGTTAATTAGTATCCATTTCCAAACTTGTTTATAAATGATTAAAACAAAACATGTTAGAGAATAACTTTTTAACAGGTTTAGTGAAAGTTTAGGCCATTCTATAGTCATTAACAAAATTTTAATTTCAATCAGTTTTAAACGTACAAATAAGAAAGTTTTTTTTTAATTACACTTAATTGAAATATTACACGGTAACGATCCGGTTTAATTCTGAATTAATTATATTCTGTTAAGAAAATCTTGCGATAAGTGAGTTCTGACACATGTTTCCTGTGATTATTTTTGCATGTTATTTTGTAATGTTCATAATTTTTTTTTTAAGATGGCGGCTCATCCGAATACTTGCGAAGAGATGAGTTTCTTCCACGATGCGACTCCGGTTTGCTTTGAGAGAATGATTCGATTTGTTCTCTTATAAACGTCAAATCGGATTCGCTTGTTTTTGATCTTTTGCCTCTTTTGTCATCTTTTGTATACAAACCGTTAATGTCCCGATTATTTACAGCTTCTGCAATAACATCCTGCGATATGCACAAAGTTTTGCAGAAAAACTTTTGACAAACTTGTTGTTGGTTATCTGACTCACCTAAAAAGCATTTTTTTGTATATTTTCTAGGCTTTTTCAATGACCGACGAACGCTCACAATTGTTTTCGGCGACTTTATGACAACATGAGAAAGAATATAGTGTTTCTTTGCTTTGAAGTCTAATGACCAATAATATCGGCACAATTTGTTCCTTTCCTCTTCATCAAATTGATCGTTGCACTTATAAATACATTGTGAACAATCGCACGTCTGTGGTATTTTTGCTTTTTGTGCCTTTTTGTTAGTCACGTAGGGTAAACCATCAATTCGTCTCCTTTTTGCTACTTTACGAGACCAGTGTTCACTACTATCCGCAGTAAGCAATTGTAACGGGTCAAGCATCGATGAGCCAAATGACGTGTTTTCGCCTTTGTCAACTTCCTGACCTGAAATAGAAATAGGTGTATCTGATGTTAAAAAAAGTTTTCAATAGTTATGTGCTCGTAATACATGGTTTTTCTCAGAAAACAAGTCAACAATTCAAGAACTTCATCGAAACAAATTTTATTTTTAAGAAGTAATATAGGTACTGTGCAAGTAAAAAGTTGTCACATTAGAACTATTTAGTGAGCCCTGAACCATAATACAATTATACAACTTTACTGTATTACAAATCCCTACTGTAAAACCACCCAACTATGTATAGTCCAAATCTCTCACCTATGGTCCAAACCCTACCCGAATCAGTCCGCGATTTCGTCGCGTCGCTACAAGTACATGCGGCCCACACCAATTTTGGTGTCTAGCTTACGCAACTACTATTAGTTGCCGCGCACCGCTACGGAACGGACGCCTGCTCGCGCTTGCGCCACCTTGCGGTCATATTTGTCGTAATAAACGCGTTTTGTTAGTGAACCTTCTATACCTAGTACTATTATTTATTATGTGCCCGAATATCTTAGTTTAGGTCAATTAGGTATTTGAATGGAACAAACTCACAAAACATCCTAAAATAACATTGGTTTGTGGACCATACTTGTAGTATTGGACTAAAGTTGAATGGACGGATCTAATATTACAAATGTGAAAGTCACTCTGTCTGTCTGTACGACTACAGTTATACTTAGTATTTAAAAAACAATTCACAGTTTCAAATAAGTCCCATCTTGAATGATAAAGTTATGAGCCGCGTGGTTATGTGGATAGTCACTTATAACCTGACCATCCTTGGTTGCGATTAATGTGCTTTTACAAGTGTTATGTTGAGTGCATCGCCAAGATATGGTGTTGATGTGAACTTTATTAGCGTAGAATGAATAGCCTTTATATATTGCCGTCTCCTTTCCTCGAACACTTTTTACAATGGTAACTGCAAGCAATACAGAAATCTATTAATTTCCAACGATGCTCTTTATCAACCATAAAATAACGCTAGATTGTTAGTTGCTTAATCATTTTTTATTTACTTTTGTTTCAATAGACAATAAGTAGGTAGCTAGTATGCATTTAGTTCATTTCAAATCGGGTTGTGTAAGTTAAGCATACAAGCATTAAAGTACAATATCAGTGTACAACATTATCACGATGATAATTATCGTTTTATTAAAAAATATATATATTTGTAAGGCAATTTGAGTAGGTATAAGCGAAATATAGTGGTTGAAGAAATAGAGGACTTACAGCTATCCACTAGTATTAGATATCTGTCGGTATCTTACGGTATATTAATATAATAGTACATTTCGATGCTAGTGCGGAAAGTATGTCATTACTTCACGAGTACCGAGATATCTTGCCACGATCCGTAGGCGAGTGGCAAGACTCGGGACGAGTGAAGAATGACATTTCCGCACGTGTATCGAACGACGTTTTTTAATACAGTTGTGAAAAAATAAGAAAAGCAACAAGTAAGGAATGGAATTCGAAACTTTCATATTATTAATTCTGTGACATCATTGACATTGACATTATGAAGAAGTGTTTTTCTAGCTTTTATTCGACTAGAATAGATTTTGTTATTATTATTGAACCCACTTCAATGAAAGTTTTTTTTCAAATGCATGTTCTATAAGACAGAAACAATTGTAAATATTAAAACATTGTAATATTATTACCTAAATATCGTTATTTATGATTATTTATGTATCGTATATTTATAAAAACAATATCAGTTGCCTTTGGAAACTTAAAACATTCTTGCAGTAAGAAAATACGCCTCTTCTTTGGCAGGCGTTCCGTTCCATTCAGACAACTTATTAAGAACGGTTTTTCAACATTAAAAAATAAACGTGTTATAATACTTATGATGATGAAGAGGTAAGTAATAAAATATGAAATATGCATATTTTTCGTATTCTTACATTAACAGTAGGTTTTTATGTTGATTGCGACTGTTTAGTTTTAATACCAAACTATTCGGAACGCATCCTTAAATTGTTTCGTTATGCCACTTTTGTCATCTCGTTCATTCTCACCTTTTATCTTATATATATCTCTCGTTTGGGGCATGCGCATAACACAAACAAAAGGAACAGAATTTTGAATTTGATGGAAAAGAAGAAAAGAAAATGTCAGAGCTCCGTGCGGTCGGATTTTAAATGTGATTCGGTGAATTTTATTATTAAAATACTTTAAAGAAGATCATTGGATGTGAAGATAGTAAAAGTGAAGTTACACTTAAAGTGGAGTTTAACTGGAGCCACGAAGACCTGCACAAGCGCCACGGGGGTGAGTGTAGGGATATATTTATATATATTTATCATTGCATCGAGAAACGGGTGCAAATTCTTCCGAGGCGCGAACTAGAACCAGCGCAACAAAAAACAGTCAAAATCCAGGTCAACCGGGTGACTGGAAGGCTTAGAATCCATTTGGTCTTCGAGCCGGATTTTTCATTTTCGGCGCCTCGGTAAATTTCATCCGTTTCTTATCATCTTTATATTTCGAGCGGTCGAAATATAATCATTTTTTCACTGCGGTTTCATTTCACACCAATTTTGTGGGAATTATATATTTTTAGGCCTCATTTTTTAATATTTTATATATTGGCTGGGGATTTTATTTTACTATATTTCATACATACCACATTTTTTGGTCGCGGACTTTGTAAAAGAAATTCAATTTGTCATAAATTCATTATATTGGTTTTGACATTTCAAATTAAAACAGTTTTGGTTGCTAAGTTACCATATTGTCAGATTCAGATACTATAGGGTTATTTTGTTCTGTTTGGTAACTGCTACTGCTGCTACTGCCTTGTGGTTGTAGTAATTGCTTAATATTAGTGAGGTCGAGGGTTCGATCCTCAGCTAGGTGCAATTTTTGTATTTTTCTAAACATTTATATTTCTAGTAAAAGCGGTATAGAGCATTATTTATCGGTATTTAATGCTAATTACGGTACATAAACAATTTTTCAGGAGTTCTAAACATTTTCTTTCAGTTTGCGGAATAAATATTTTATAGTATATTAAAGTTAGCGGTTAAAACTTAATATATTATTTACAAGGTGCGGTTTAAATTTAAAGATTTATTGCGGTGTGCGGTACAAATACATTAAAAATAAAAATAATTTGTAATTGTAATTTGTAGCTTTCATGGTGTGGTTCTTGTTCGGGTTCGGGATCCTATTGCTTATATTTATTTGGATTTCGTATTCAAATACTAACGTAAACATGGCGGCAGCTAGGCGGATACAGTTGCTGCAAATGAAATATCATACGGCATGTCGTAGTATGGATGTTTTGAATGGATTTGCTTGTAATCCCGAACTGTCTTCGGAACAAGAAAGTGATTTTATGGTGCGGTTTCAAGATTTAGAGAAAGTTTATGAGGCATTTACGGAAATGTTTTATGAACTTCAACTCTCTGCTGCGGATATAGAGAGTTTTGATTTGGAAGGTCATCTTCAGGAGTACGAGACTTACAACAAAAAATATTATTTTATCAAACAACGTCATTTAGGGTTGACTAATTTGAACGCTTCAGCTAATGCGGACAATAGCTGTAGCAGCGGTAGCGGTAATGACAATCCTAAGAGCGCGCGGAATAGGGCAGTTCTCCCTAAAGTCAAACTTCCTACCTTTGCGGGACAGGTGGAAGAGTTTGTTTCTTTTATGGAATTATTCCAATCTTTGGTGGGCAATGATACCACTTTATCGGATACTGAAAAAATGTATTATTTAGCGGGGTCGCTTTTAGGTGAACCAAAGTCCTTGGTCCAGCATTTGTCGGCCACAGGGGACAATTATTCGGTCGCGATAGATTTATTAAATACACGGTATAACAACAAAAGGTTGTTGGCGGATCGTCTGTTGCACAATTTGTTAAGTGCACCTCACGTCACCACTAAAGGGATAAGTGGTTTAAAAATGTTTTTAAATACTTTGATGGAAAACACAAAAGCCTTGGAAAAGATGGAGTTTCCTGTTGATTCGTGGTGCTATTTGCTGTTTTATATTAATTTTCAAAAGTTAGACGGCAACATGAAGAAACATTTTGAAGACAAGCACGCTGATAAAGAATTACCCACATTCTCGGACCTTATAAGGTTTTTGGAAACCGAAATACGGATTTTGGAATCCAGTGCGGAGCCACAGGCCGGTGCGTCAGCGGGAAGACGTAGTGGAAGTGGACAGAGCCATGCGGTAAAGGCTCATGCGGCATTTCAGAGTGCGGGTTCGGCGTCGTCGTGTCGACTATGCGGAAAAAGCGGACACTTCATTGCTAAGTGTGACAAATTCTTGGAGATGAAACCTGCGGCTAGGAAGCGTCAGGTGGTGTTGCTTAGGTTGTGCTTCAAGTGTTTGAATGGTCACAACATTAACCAGTGCACTTATAACAAGAACTGTTACAAGTGTAATTCGGCTAAACACCATTATTTATTACATTTCGATCTTCCGGCAACTGGTTCAGATCGTGAACAACGTTTGACGTCAAACAATTTTATTACAAGTGGGGAGGCTCACAACGCTAGCTCGTCCTCTCCAAGTGCTCCTATTGTGAGTGCACCTCTGCCTAGCGGCAATCCAGGAAGTGCGGTCCCTGGAGTCACTGGACTAATGGCATCACAGGTCAATAAATCTAATATGTATCAGCGAAAGGTGCTACTTGCGACGGCAATAATAAGAGTACTGGACAGTAGCGGAAGCTTCCAGGAGGCGCGGGCCTTACTGGATGGAGGAAGCGAGAGTACATTTATATCGGAGTCATGCGTGCAGAAGTTGGGCTTAAAGCGGTTTAAGCCTGACGCCTCAATCACAGGACTGAACTGTACTCCTATAAGCGGTTGCAGGGGAGCAGTTAACTTAACCATGGCACCTAGGCTGACGGATCAGCCTGTGCTAGTGACCACAGCTACGGTCTTAAATAAAATCACACATAACCTACCTGAATATTCGTTGCCGGCTCAATTAGCAGATAATTATCGGGGACTGTATCTTGCGGATGAACAGTTCTTTGTCAGTCGAGAGATTGACATTTTAATAGGCGAAGATCTACTTGGTGACATTGTACTTAGCGGGCGCATTAAAATCAATGATCACATTCCACTGATGACGAAAACGGTGTTCGGCTACGCGTTATCGGGTCCAGTCACTATTGCGGCTTCCTTTCAAGTTCCTTGTGCCTCAAATATTGTAAATACTGTACCATTAGCCAAGAAGCGGTCCTTAGCTATTGGAAAGCGGTTCCTTGCAAAGGGGAATCGAGTTCACAGATTGTGAATTGCGGTTTAGACATAGCCTGGAGACACTTACCTTCAGAAATGAACCCTGCTGATGTCGCGAGTCGCGGTGGTCGCGCATCAGTGCTGCTTGAGCACCCTTTATGGTGGGGTCCTCCTTGGTTGTCAGGTGATGCGGAAACCTGGCCCAGGAATATAATGGATAAAGCGGAAGATCCATTACCTGGATTACGGAAGGTAAAGGTAAATGTTCGGGCCTTAGCCGGAATTGTTGACGAAGATAATATTTTTATGCGGTTTAGTCGGTTGGATATGTTATTGGCGGTCGTAGCATATTGTTTCCGGTTTGTCAACAATGCCAAGAATTCGTCTGAAAGACTTATAGGGGTGTTGACAGTCTCAGAGCGACGGTTCGCTTTGCAGCGGTTAATTAGATTGGTCCAGCAGGAGGAGTTTGCGGACGACATCCACTGCTTGGCCCAAAATAAACAATGTTCCACGCGGCTACGTCGGCTTCTGCCGTTTATTGGGGATGACGGCTTGTTGCGCGTTGGAGGTCGTTTGGAACATTCGAGTTTATCATTTCCAAGGAAGCATCCGGTGATTTTGCCCAAAGCACATAGTTTAACGATTTTGATCGTAGATCATTTTCATGTAACTTATTGCCATGCGGGAGCTACGGTGCTCATGGCGGTATTACAACGTCAATTTTGGATTCTTTCAGCAGGACAAGTGGTTCGTACACGAATTTACAAGTGTATGAAATGTTTTAGGACCAAGGCTAGGCCTACAGCGCCAATTATGTCAGCGTTGCCCTGGGATCGGGTTAACGCGACTGGTGTGTTTCACACTGTGCAAACTGACTTTGCTGGTCCGTTCAGCATTAAACATTCTCGTTTGCGGAACGCAAAAATTCTAAAGGCGTATCTTTGCGTATTTATATGCTCTGCATCCAAAGGGGTCCATTTAGAGTGCGTCACTGACCTTTCGACGGAAGGTTTTCTCGCGGCTTTGACTCGCTTCACATCTCGACGCGGTATGCTGAGTGTGATACGTTCAGATTGCGGAACTAATTATACCGGTGCAAATAGGTATTTGGATGATGTGCGTAGATACTTAACTTCGCAGGAAGTACAGCAAGGGCTTAGCGACGGCGCAGCCAAGCAGTCAATAACATGGCGGTTCAACTCTCCAGCTGCGCCTCATTTCGGTGGTCTGTTTGAGGCGACCGTAAAATCGGCTAAAACATTATTGCGGCGTCTCATAGGTGAACAGGTTTTGACGTTCGACGAATTGGTAACGGTATTTACCAGGGTTGAAGCGGTTCTTAATTGTCGTCCGTTATGCCCGTTGTCCCAAGATCCTCATGAACTGGAGGTCTTGACGCCTGCCCATCTACTCATAGGTAGACCTTTGCTTTCGGTTCCGGAGTACAATTTTGAGGATATGCCAAACTCGCGGTTGAGTCGTTTTAACTTAATTCAAGCTATGTCTCAACGCCTGTGGAGAAAATGGAGTGACCAATATCTTCATTCTCTTCAAATGCGTAGAAAATGGACATCTCCAACTGATCCGCCTAAGCTGGGCGATCTTGTTCTTATAAAGGAGGAAAATTTACCTCCTCTGAAATGGAGGTTTGGAAGAATAGAGGAATTGCTACCCGGCAAAGACGGTGTTGTTAGGGTAGTGCGTCTTAAAACTTCTACAGGTAGCTTCACGCGGCCGGTTGTTAAAATTTGTAGGCTTCCTTTGGAAGATTAAGCGGAGGTAGCGATACCAAACTGTTTTAGTTTAGTGTTTTAATTTATTAATAGAGTTGAATTTTGTTTATTTGTTGATAAAGGCTTTAGCCTTTCTCGGGCGGGGGAATGTTTAGTTTTAATACCAAACTATTCGGAACGCATCCTTAAATTGTTTCGTTATGCCACTTTTGTCATCTCGTTCATTCTCACCTTTTATCTTATATATATCTCTCGTTTGGGGCATGCGCATAACACAAACAAAAGGAACAGAATTTTGAATTTGATGGAAAAGAAGAAAAGAAAATGTCAGAGCTCCGTGCGGTCGGATTTTAAATGTGATTCGGTGAATTTTATTATTAAAATACTTTAAAGAAGATCATTGGATGTGAAGATAGTAAAAGTGAAGTTACACTTAAAGTGGAGTTTAACTGGAGCCACGAAGACCTGCACAAGCGCCACGGGGGTGAGTGTAGGGATATATTTATATATATTTATCATTGCATCGAGAAACGGGTGCAAATTCTTCCGAGGCGCGAACTAGAACCAGCGCAACAAAAAACAGTCAAAATCCAGGTCAACCGGGTGACTGGAAGGCTTAGAATCCAGCGACGTTTAAAGGAAACTAATATTAACACTCATCAATAAGTAGTCATGAATTGGAACAAGTAAAAATTTTAAAAAATTGGAAAAGTAAAAAGCACTAGTTCGCGAAAACCAACTTTCCGCACGCTAAACAGCCACGAAAAGTAGCACTTTTTGAGCAACTGTATTAAAAATATATTATCGCTCCGTCTGTGACGGGCTTAAAGTCGTAATAAAGGGCAGTCCCTTCTTGATATTTGTTCATGTGGTTGGGAATGGAATGATTTCGTCATTAATTAAAAAAAATATACATTGATGGTTTTTTATAATATTTTGAGTCAAGATTGAAAAGTTTTGTAAGTTATTAAGAAAGCAGAATACCAGTAACTACCTATTAAATTCGCGTGTCACTAGCAATCCCAAAATATTTTTATAATATAATTATAGCTCACGAACTTTAATAAAGTTTGATATAAACTCCATTTCGAATGACGAAATTGGGGGCCGCGTGGCTATGATGAGGATTGGCGCGTAGAATCCTTCCATCATTAGTTGTAAGAATTGTACTCTTACAAATGTTGTTTTGTGTACATTTCCATGATTTTTTGTTTTTGCTTGTTGTATTGACGCAAAACGAAAAGCCTTTATATATTGCGGTCTCCTTTCCTCTGACACTTTTTACCAGGGTCACTGTAAACAATACAAAAATACTGTTAAAAAGTAACACCAGAAATAAAATTTAATTTTTGACCAAACTGTTCGAGGAAATATTGAAATAACGTTTTGAAACTCATGTACCGTACCGTACCTTCCTAAAAATATAATTGACTGAATCTCATAAGATTGATCTCGGGGTAGAGAAAGATCAAAGTGGAGATGTCGGGACTACCATGATACATTTTGAAAAGAGTGGCGGGAGTGTGCACTGGATAGGACCAAATGGCTGAAAAGAATTATCGGTACCTCATCCTCAGCTAAATAGGAATATCGATGCTCATTTCTTTTTAATTTACAGTTTAATAAATATCCCATCTCGTATGACAAAGTTAGGGGCTGCGTGGTTATGATAGAGTTTGGCACGAATTGTGCTTTTACAAATATTGTTTTAAGTGCACCGTTACGATATGGTGTTTCTGTGAACTGTACTGATGCCGAATGAAAAGCCTTCAATTGCCCTGCTGCTCCCTTTCTCTGACATTTTTTACAAAAGTCACTGTAAACAATAAAAAGTTTGATGTTGAAATTGGACGCCGCCCTAACTTCAATCGGGAATTCTGCAATGGATGTTGCTAAATACCTGCATGGAAGCCGATCAGTACTGGTTAATTGCAATTAACGTTCGGCCAACACTGCCTATAATACCTAGTATTAAGCGGGACGTGCGTTGTGACGATCACGTGGACACAGTGAGTGCAGTGTGCTTGGCTTAGGTCGATACAGCCGCCCTACCAGACTTTCACATGACAACTCCGGCTGCGGACTGCCCCGCGCCCCCCCGCCCCGGCCCTGTCAGCGCGCGCGCAACGAGCGACGAGGCGGGCGGCGCGCGCAGTACACGGAGTGCAGCCGCCGCGAGTACTCGAGCTTGAAGAAGTATCCCCAACGGGCCCGAAACATGTCACTAATAGCGACTAAAAATTCAAGTGAGTGTAACCATTGTGGTCTAAATATTTTAAAATATGTCAGACGAAAGTTTGATTTCGATCATATATTGATAGTTAAAAGTCCATAGCATTCATTTAGTTCGCTTTATTATCTTGCACAAGAACAACAATGCGTAATCAGTATCATGTAATGTTGAATAAATATAAAAAAAAAAACATTATCCGGTGTACTTTTATTTGCTTAACATAGGTACCATAATCCAAAAATTTAAGGCCAATTTTGTCGGTGAAGTGACGCGTACGGCAGATAACTTAATAACCTGCAGAAATCTTTATTATATACCGTTGGATTTAAACCAAAGTTATCATGCCAAATATCGGCTTCTTAACTTCATCAGAAATGTTAAAAATATTGCGTCACGCACGCGACACTTTTCTAGAATGCCCCTTTGGGTATTGATTCATTAAAGACAAAAAAATTAGAAACCGCTTCAAAGTTTAATATAAGTCCCGTTAAGAATATAAAAATTAGGGGCCGAGTGATTATGATCGAGATTGGCACGAACAATTTGCCCGTCATTAGTGGCCAGAAAATGGCTTCTACAAATGTTATTCTGCGTGCACCACCACGATATTGTGTTGCGACGTACTGTTCTAGCGTAGAATGAGAAGCCTTGTACTATCGCTTTCTGTTTCCCTCTAGCGTTTTTTACCAGGGTCACTGAAAAGAAAAATACACCATTACTTTCGAATACTTGCGCAAATTTTGCTTAAATTACATATACAAGCAATAAGATACATTAATAGATAAGAGCTAGAAACGTATACATACCAACGATTAGTTACTCATTCAAATCCTAATGAATGTCTACGATAAATAATTTTAAATCCAATACTGTTATTACATGACAAATGTTCATTAGTTCTAAAAACCATTATAAATGAAAAAAAAAACGTTCTTATTTAAATACTCTTTATTGAACTCTCCAGAAAACGGAAGACGAATAATTTTCTTATGACTCAATTGAATATAGATAACGCACAAAACACTTAAAAATAAAGAAATAGGGTTATTTAGAATACAGCAACGGAGAGTGAAACATAGTGTATTTTTCCTGTTGTTACAAAACAGTACCATGATTTTTTAATTCTGTACCACATACCGTGACAATCATTATTAATTTAAGTACTACGTAAAAATAACAGAACATATTAATAATACAATCCATAAAAACTACGTATTTTTTCTTTATTTAAAGATTCAAAACGGACATAAAATAACGTATTTATATATAAACTAACTTATTTCTAAAATAAAACTAAATTGAAACTAATACGAAATAAAAGTAAACTACATCTAAATAATTGGGCCGTTTTGGCATGGTGCCAAGGATGCTGGCAGGATCTCCCCGCTGTTTTGCTATACTTTGTACATTATCTTCTCTTCATTCACTTGTAAGTGTTTTTTATCGTGTGTATTATTCCTCTTATTTATTTTTTATGATGTTTATGAAAATTTGATATCAAAGTTTGATATAAACACCATCTCGAATGACAAATTTCGGGGCCGCATGGTCGTGTTTAATAGTGGCGCGTACAATCTCTCCATATTTAGTAGCGACAAAGTGACTTTTACATTTTTTACCGGTTGTACATTGCCAAGTTATTGTGCTCTTGTTTATTACTCTGGCGTAGAATGAAAAGCCTCTAATTATTGCTAGGTCCTTTCCTTTAACGTTTTTTACCAGATGCACTGCAAACAAACATAAGGAACTTTAAATATACCTGCAATCATAGATGAACGAATTTAAACTGTTGTGAGACATACTAACATTAAATAATTTCACGTTTACACGGTAACAAGTGAGTCTAAACCGTGAAATTATTTAATCATAGATGAAGGCGAGTCCTGAAAAGTATTTTAAATTTGAGTACCTAAAAACAAACAAAAATAGTCCAAAACAAATCCTGGAGGATAATTCGAATCAAATAACAGGCTAATCTGGTTATATATCCACTCGAGCAGGTGATGGGAGTATGTAGTGAAACACCTTAAGTGTGATAGTATAAGATCGTATATTCTCTAAATGCCTGCCTATATATACACGCTAGGTTGTGCTGACACAAGCAATATGCGTTTATGTCGTTGTAATCCAGTGTGTTACTGCTAAACACTGAAAGTGGTTAATTGCCATATTACACGAAAGTACACTTTGACATTAAAGTTATCTAAATGGTGTCATTTAGTTATCATTCGCGCGTGCATTGTCCTTAGGTACAGTAAGCTGCGAAATTGCATGGAGAAATTATGAATGAATGCATTGATAAAGTTTAGCCGCCATGCACTTTTGCGGCTGATGGTACATGTATTGGCGCGAGCGAGACGACGGGCGAATATAATTATATGTACTGGGTGACTGCTATAGATACTGGCCACTACATAGTAATCGGCCACTCCTAATAAATCAGGAAGAAACTAGCTAGCCAATTGTAACCTTATGGTTAAGAGTGACCATTTACCATGGCGTGGCCAATAACTATAGCATTCACCCTATAACATCTTTTTGATATCAAAATGTAAGTCTGAATTGTTCTCCTGGTGAATGATAACGCTATTGGATACAACTACTACTATTCTCAATATTGTTTAATCTCAGAATGGTTGTTAAGTAAAACAATCTATAAATAAATATGTAATAAACATGATTCCAGAACCTTCCGGCCCCACCGGCCATCAGTTCTGCGAGCAATATGCCCCGCCCACTGCCACTTAAAATTTGCAATTCTGCGAAATATGTCGGTGACCCTAGTTCTACTGCGGGGCCGGAAGGTTCTGAATTCGGTGGATGCGAGCGGCACAGGATCGGTCGGAGTGGCGAGCCTTGGGGGAGGCCTATGTCCAGCAGTGGACGTCTATCGGCTGACATGATGATGATGATGAAACCTGATTACCTATAACTTACTTTTTTCAGTTCATCACTTATCGTTAATTAAATTAAAACCTCAAAAGTTTTAAGCCCCAAATATATTTATAGCAATATTCTGTCTGTACCGAAAAATTATATACAAAAAATCCGCCATTTCTTGCGCCGGCATCTTCTCGGGCTGTGGTGGTGCAGGGTAGTTCATAAGTGGAATGTAATGCCTAAATTAAAGAACAAAGACGTCTTCTTATACTTTCATTTATATTTTGTACTTGAGAATTAGATTTTGATTAATTTAGAGTTTTATTAAAACACCTTCCTGAATAACAAACGTAGGAGGCGCATGTTTATGTCTCAAACAGGTGCGCAGAATCCGACCATCCTTAGTAGCGAGAAAGTGGCTTCTACATACTTTACTATTAGTACACTGCCAAGATATTGTGCGCTTATTCACTTTGTTGTAGCAGAATGTATAGCCATTAATTATCGCCGTCGCTTTTCCTCTTCTATTCTTTACGATGGTCACTGCAAAATAATACACAAATTATAAAGGTTACCATACTCTAGGTACGAGTACATGTATAGTTACGGAGTTATTAGACTTTCCTATTACCTTCAACAGTACAGCAGGTAGCCAATTGCAAAGCCTTTTCTCAGTATAGGTGACCTGGTGACTGGTGATAAACTCATTTGGGTGCCTTCTGGACCTAAACGAATGTGGAGTTTCCTTAGCTTCTTACTCGTATGGTCTTATGTCGGCTGTACACACTCGTCGAAACCCTCTCGCCGAGAGTCTCGGCACCGCTCCGATCCAATCCGAGACGAGACAAGGAAGAGCGAGACGAGAAGGGAGCAGCATGTACACACTCGTTCTCGGCTTGTCTCGGGGTCTCTCGACGAGTGTGTACAGCCCGAATTACATAAATTACTATTGGGTAATAAAAAAAATCCATACAAGGTTGATCTTTATTTCAACTTACACTTCAGTTGAATTGAGTGCCATACACCCATGCAGTATTAAGGATGGGGTGGGAGGAGGTTACTCAAACTGCCGAGGACCGGAGTCAGTGGAAGAGTATGATTCTAGCCCTACCACTACAGAGGGTAACAGGATGAAAAGAAAATTCTACTTCATATTTTAATATAAATTCCATCACGAATGATAAAATTAGCAGCCGTATGATTATGATCGAGACTAGCGCGTAAAATCTGGCCATCTTGTGTGGCAAGAAAATGGCTTTTACATATTGAATGCTTAGTACATTGCCAAGATATTGTGTTCCTGTTTCTTCTACTGCAGCAGAACGTAAAGCCGTCAACTATTGCTGTCTCTTTTCCTCTCGTATTTTTAACTATAAGTACTGAAAATAATACACAAGTAACCTTAGTTAAACTATGCTATTATGCATTAATTGAACCAAAATTAATAATCGATGCATGATAAATTAAGAACAGCGGCCGTAGCACGGTCGCATTTTTATCACTAGTCACCATCAATGTCACGTTCTAACAAGTGCTAAAGTGACAGGCATAGTGACAGGTGATAAATGGAACCATGCTGCCACCGCAGGTCGAGACAACGCTAGGATGATGAAAATAAATAAACTAAAAACAAGATATCATTATTCTCCTTTTTAAGAAGTTATAAATAACATACAATTTTAACTTACTACCCCATTTTATGATGATAGAAAATGGCAATGTCAAAAACCTAGAGCGACCATTGGCTTGTAGCGCAACACTGGCGGTAAAACAGTGTTAGAATAACACACGTTGTTATCATGCTTTAAATGGTAATTTATAAAACTCTTTATGAAATAGTGCTTATTCATATTTAGTTTTATACAACAAGAACGAATGCTTGTACCTAACCTCTTATGAAACAATTTTTTTAATATAAACTCTATTTCGAACAACATAATACATACAGATTATGATCCAAATAGGCGTTTAAAATCTATCCATCTTTAGTGGACAGAAAATGGCTTTTTTCCACTCGTCGACTGCAATTGTTGAATTAAGATTTCGTATACCAAACTATATTTGCGTACTTTTCATGTATGGGCTCCCAACTCAACTATAATATTCATTTCGATAACTATAAATTTCATAGTTTTATTTCATGAGTAACTGTCGCAGTAACCGAAGACAATATTAACTATAAAAAAAATTGACCAATCATGTGCCGCCGCGCTCCCATAGAAAAGACTAAACGGGCAGCAATAGTCGCGCGTTGATGTCTTTTGTACTACATTTTTGTAATACCAATTTTCATTAATTATTTAAGTTTTATAGTAAAAAAAGTAATTTTAGATGACTCGTAGAAAAAGTATTGTATACAATAGTGATATAATCAAGCTTTTCCATTTCGTACCTCACTTAGGCAACTCAGCAAGCATTATATTACGATTGTATAAAATACTATTACATGTCTTGTGGTTGGTGCATTTCCACGGTATAGTTTTCGCACTGATAGTGTTGCAGCATAATGAGAATCCGGTGACAGCTGCAGTACGCTTTCCTCTAGCACTTTTGGCCCAGGGCCCAGATCACTGAAAACAAACGAAAAAAATTTAATAACTCAAAATATATCAATAATAAAGAAAACTTAAACATGTATGTTTAAGTTCAGCCAGGGCAATTGCAACTGTCTTGTTTTCCTTGGAACAAAATTTAATATTTAAACCCGTTTAAATATAATCGAATGAGAAAAAGTTGTAGCCGGTTTAGATTTTGATATGACAAAATCAGGGGTCGAATGATCATAGTCGAGATATCCGCGTAGAATCAGCCCATTCTTAGAGAAAGTGACTTCTACAAAGTATTCGTGTGCATCTCCATGATATTGTGTTCCTATTTTATTTGTTGAAGCTAAATGAGAAGCCGTTTCAATACTATCGCTTTCTCTGTTACTCTTACACCTTTTGTGAAAATTACTGCAATATATATTGCAACGGTTACCTTCTCGTATAATGCTTTGGTACATAGGGTAAGCTGGTCTACGAGTAAGACCACGCAGAGTACGCGCGTACTCTCACACTTCCAGTCATAAAAGATACGGCAAAACTAGGCTACGCGCATCGTGTTTCTTTTATTAACAATTTTGTCCATGACACCCTTATTGCACTATTATATTTATAGCTACGAGTGAATTTTCCTCTATTAATATCCAGAATAATATTTGTTAATAGTAAAACAGTAACTATAAATGAACGCCATTAACCAAGTTTCAAGTAAACTCCATTCTTGATTATAAAATTAGGTGCTTCATGGTTATGGTTGAAAATGCCGCGTATCATCTGGCCCTCCTTCGTAGCCAAAAAGCGACTCCTACATTTTCTAAAGCTGCCTTTCTGAGTACATTTCCAAGATATAGTTTTCTTGCTAACGGAGTTATAGCAGAATGAAAATCCGTTGACGATAGCGGTTTCCTTTCCTCGAGTGTTTTTGGCTATGATCACTGCAAAAAACGCGTCAAAATATACACTTACATTTTTTTTTTACTATTTTTTATTATTTCAGTTAGAGTATGATTCTCTCAAAAATTTCAAATAGAACAAGGCAAATATAAATTGAAATAAAAATCTTATTAAATTTTAGTACATACCTGTTTATTTAAGTTTATTTGATAAAAAAAAAGTTACACGACAAACTAAAAGAAATATCAAAATATCTTGGAATGTACAATGTCCCCCATTTCATCTCGTCTATCAAAATTAGGAGCTACATGGTCCAGATTGGCGCCGAGAGGTTTTCAATCTACACTATCAAGAAAACCGCTCCTACATTTTTCGCCTTGATTACATTCCCTGTATTTCTACATTACAAACTAAATTTTATATTTTAATATAGAATCCATTTTGAATAACAAAATTGGGTGCTGCATGATTATGATCAATAGCAGCGCGTAGTACTTGGCCATCTTTAGTAGCGAGGAAATGGCTTCTGCATAATCTGTGCTTAGTACACTGCCAAGATATAGTGTTTTTTCTTACTTTTTTTGCGCAGAACGTAAAGCCTTTAAATATAGCTGTCTCCTTTCCTCTAAAATTTCTTGCCAGATACACTGCGAAGAGATAAAGATAAATGTAAGAGAAGGTTGCAACCTTTGTACCTGCATGCATTTGTACCTTTATACCTATTTGCGTAACACGATAAGTCAAATTCTTAGTACGGCAGAAAATAATTTTGTCACGGGGTTGGAAGACCAAATGGCAGCCGCTTTCTTAAAAACTACCTAGTTTCCAGGTTGTAGTTAAACGGCATCCTAGCTATGTCGGCAGTGCAGCAGTATTTAATTTTGTTAAAAAATAGGTGTTGTAATAAAACAAAGGATCAAATAGTAAATTTTTCATGTTTATAAAGTATATACAGTATAACAATGTAACAATCCAAAAGTCTCAACAATTATGGGCTACAAACAAACTGCAAAGCAGTCCCAGTTTTGTGAGCTGAGATTTCTTACGCCATTTACAGCGAGATGCAAAAGTGCATACCCACTATGAACAAATTCCATTCATAAAGCGGGTATCCACATTTGCAGCTGCGTATACAACTGTACGGTCAGCATTAATATTAGCGTATGAAACAATGCACTAAGGGCTAGTTGCACCAACCATACTTAACAGACTGATCAACATCACTCAACCGAGTACTATGAAAATTCCTATACAATACAATTTAGCGAACGCTTTAACGGTGACAGACGGTTTGGTGCAACCGACCCTTAAAGTATCTTTAACCTTCGATTATCATTCCCAGTAGAGTATACTCAACATGGTAAATACGTTTTGTGCATATTCGGTAAACTCGGTAGTTTTACCGAAACAATTTTTTTGAGATTTACAGTAGCGGCAAAAAATCTAACATTTTCAGGGTTCCGTATCGAAAGGGTAAAAACGGGACCCTATTACTAAGACTCCGTCCGTTACTAACTGTCTGTCTGTCTGTCTGTCCGTCTGTCACCATGCAGGCTGTATCTCATTAACCGTGATAGCTAGACAGTTGAAATTTTCACAGATGATGAATTTCTGTTGCCGCTATAACAACAAATACTCAAAACAGAATAATATAAATATTTAAATGGGGCTCCCATACAACAAACGTGATTTTTTTGCTGTTTTTTTCCGTAATGGTACGGAACCCTTCGTGCGCGAGTCCGACTCGCACTTGGCCGGTTTTTTTATACCACAACGGTGGCAAACAAGCATACGGCCCGCTTGATAGTAAGCAGTCACCGTATGGACGCCTATCATATTTGCCAAGACGAGCAAAGCGAATCGCAATTCCTATTTTCTTGCAGGCATTCATTCGAAAATCCGTGAAATTAGACTTTATATCATGTAAACTGTTACTTTTAGATAAAGCTTATTACAGCATAGATGAATTCGCAAGTATACGGTAGGATCATTGACCCAAAGCCGGTACCTAATGCAGCATAGATGAATTCGCAAGTATACGGTAGGATCATTGACCCAAAGCCGGTACCTAATGACAATAGCAACAATGTTATTATTATCTATCTCCTTCTGTAGTCGCTCCCTCATAACTGAGGATCGTGATTATAAGTAGATCTGAATGTTATTATTATAAACTGTATATTAAAATGTAAATAGTAATTAAGTAATGAAATGACGTGTAATTGTATATGTTTCTTTTACCAATAAAGTACTGTATCACTGTATCACTGTAAACAATGATTGTATCATCATCACGATCTTTATCTATCTATAGTCATCCTTTACTTTACGATATACCCACCGGGCTACCGCGAAAACTCGGGCAAACTAATTATTTTTAAAATGTACCCTAGTTTGGTCCAATTGCCTTTTTCATACGCCCCTATTTGTAAATTTCATCGAAATCGCTTGAGCCATTTTTGAGAAATTACCAAAATAAATATGCAAATGTATTTGAAAAAATATGATAGATTATTTTCCGCTACAGCCGGGCTAGCACATGATTGGCGCAACTGGCGCAAGAGTATCTCGCCGCGACATAGACTACCCGTCCCCCTTTAATTATACACTTAGTAAAAGACGGGTAGTCTATCTCGCGGCGAGATACTGTCGCGCCAATCATGTGCTCGGCCTACTGTATACGTTGAGATTGCCCTTTAGGTTTGTAAATTCCGTCTAGTATGACGAACTTCGGAGCGATATGGTTATGCACGAAATTGCCTCTTATAATGACCCGTTCTTCCTTCGTGGCTAGGAAGTTGCTAGCACAGCCTAAACCCGACTGTCTGCATTTCCACGATATGGTTTTTTGCCTCACAGTGCTGTAGCGGTACGGGAAACCATTCACGATCATCATATCATTTCCTCGCGCCGTTTTCGCCCAGATCACTGCGAAAAATAATCACAATCAAAGTCTAGTTAGGTACCTACTGATAATTCTGGCAGTTCAAAATACCTACCGTAAAATCAGGTAACTATAGTCCTATAATACAACTATGGTCCAGTTTTTAACGTTGGTTATCAAGGAACGTTTTTGATTTGTACTCGTTACATTTATTTTGTTGCTTAATACGAAAGCTTTTTCTATATAAGATACTCATTATAATTTGAAAAATATTTATAAATACATATTATACTGGAACTTGAACTTGCACCATAGTTGTAAGTTGTGGACTAAAGTTACCTGATTTTACGGTACTATACAGTAGGTAGGGTAAACTCGCATTATTTGGTGACACGCCTAATTCGGTGATACAAGTTTTGAAGCATGACAACGAGGAAAGCTAGTGAATTAGGGACTTTTAAATGGGCCTCACGGCAAAGCCGCCGAAGCCGTGAAGTTTTCCTGGGTGTCATGCTTCAAAACTTGTACATACCTATTACCGAATTAGGCGTGTCACCAAATACAGCGAGTTTAGTACACAGCTATGGGCCACAAGTTCAATACGTAAATAAACTTAAATTGTAGTGTACTTTTTAATTTGTCTGTATTTTCTTCCATTTTTATAAAAATATCCCATAGAAAAACGACATTCGAATAATAGCTACAGCTCATACCTTATTTTGGACTACAGTGTGGTGGTTTAACGGCCACTAAAACTTTTTTATTGACAGATTGGCGGCAAAAAGCAGTGAAATTTATCTAATGTATTTAAATAAACGTAAATTAATTAATATAGCTATTTATTTATAACAACATAGCCAGGGCATAAGTAAAGCCTAGAATAAGTACAAAGATTGGTATAAATTAAAATAAAATAAAATTAAATATCTTTATTTAACATAAAAGGTAATTAACAAAGGCACATGGCAGTGAACCCCGCACTAGGCATGGCCTGCATCGCGGGGGTCACGGTCATCACGAGTTACCAATATAATATATACCTATATTATGTATATTAGTAAAAGCATATTAATTACATGAAGGGAAGAGGAGTATGAACTTGTATGTGTGTAAGCTTGTTGTGAGGAGGGAGGAAATGTGTGAAAGTGTAACCTAAAAGTGTACGGTAATGTAAAAATTTGTTTGGGTTTAAGTTGTGTTCGAGCGATTTGAAAATGTGAATTGAAAAGCTTGAAAAGAAATGAAGAAGTTATCATATGGAAACGTAGTGTTAGGATTCTCTTGGGAAGGTTTCAGAGTTTATTCTGATTCCATTCTCATAGTTCCAATATTAGTAGTATACAACACATAGGCCATAGAAATAAGCGTTACATGAGGATGGCTCTACAGCAAAGATAGATATCTCCGTAATAGATGGATACAGTCTAAGGAAAAAACGTGCCTCGAAAATCAAGAAAATTTGATTCTCGTTCAGAGGGCGCTACTAGTTTTGGCCTACAGTCTTATAGATGGCGTTGACGGTTTCGTTTGTTATTTAACAATTTTAACGCATATCAGTGAAAGAACATGGGTCAAAATCATAAAAATAATTAATGCAAATAAAAAAAATCATTTATCTATATTTAAATACATTTTATCGTATTTTTATAAATTTTCATTTTTAGTTTTAAAGTGTGTCGACAGATGGCAGTGAATTTACTGGGGTTACAAAATTTACTATGACAGTACCGCTCTAGTATAAGTTACTCTATGTCTACAGTGAGCTGCGAAATCGCATGAAGAAATTATGGATGAATCCATTTATAAAGTCGCCATGCACTTTTTCAGCTGATGGTACATACACCACGACTTATACATTTGTTATAAATGTCTAAATCATATGAATATGCAGATTATCTTTAGATACGACTATATAACTTATGGGCACTATCGTAAATCTTCGAAACTTTGTGGTAAACACCATTACGTATGAAAAAATTTAGAGCCTCGTGGTTATGTTCTAAATTTGCACGAAGAATCTTGCGGTCCTGGGTGGTGAGATGGCTTCTACAGTTTTTGTGTGTATGTGTACACCGCCACGACACTACTTTGAGGCTTATGTTCTCGCCAGTTTTGTAAAATTTGTAGCCGTTAACCACAACCAACTCTTTGCCTTTTGTATCTTTTGCCCATATCACTGGAAGAGTACCAAAGTTTAACAACAGTCGACACACTTGTTGTGAGTTTAACAAATAAGTCCAGGTAGCAGTGGCAGTGTGTCAAAAAGATTCTTAGGGAATCCAGAGTTAATCTGGATTTCCTATTATATTCTTCATAAGCTGTAGTAAAAGAACTTAACCACCCAACCCGCTGTAAGGTTAACGTTCTTCTTCATGAAGGAAATTCTACATTGACGATCATTCAGTATCACGAATTAAGCTCGTCACAGACGGAGCGATACTATATATCGGCCGATATCGGCAGACACCGACAGATATTTGCGAGTATCGCTAAGCACCACATACGCAACGATACCAAAATAATCGAATTTATACCAAAATATATATCGCTTTCTGTCCAGCACCTACATTGTGAGACGAAATATACGAGATATCGGCAAATACCAAAATATATATTACAGCTTCGTGTGTGGGTTCTGTAAAATAGTACGTAAAAGATATCGGCAGATGCCGTATCTGTCGGTATCTGCCGATATGTTATCGCTCCGTCGATTGCCTTTATACAAAACGGAGCTTAAGGAGTTGTTTTTTTAATTTAATTTAATTCCACGAGAACTGTATACCAATTACACTTGCTAATAAACAATTACATATAATCTTAACCATATCATTATATTTTACTTCAACAATTAGAGTCCTTAATTGACTTGAATAAATTGATACATAACAATTGTTTACAGCTTGATAAACATCCCGTTTCGAATACAATATCTTTTAGGATCATGGCTGTGCTGCATCTCCATACGCACAATTTGATTTTGGCTATTACATGTCACTCGGGCTTTACACTTGGCCGATCCCATGGTGCAGCGCCAGTAAGAGTTGGTGAGGCCGGCGTGGTCTAAACAGAAACTGTAACCGTTCACTATTAACACGTCCTTGCCTTTTGAGTTCCTTGCCCATATCACTGTGGAGGAAAGCTTTTATGTTCACTTGGCCTGTGGTTTCAAAATACTTTTATTGTAAACTGAAAAAGATATCATACACTAAAGAAAAAGTGACCAAGGCCGCCGGTGGTTAAGCTTACGCGGCTAACGTCCTTACCACTAGACCACCCGGCCACGGCGGTACCCGTCCCAAATTCTACGGTGTATGCTATCTTTGAAAGGCTAGGCGCCTTTGACCAACTCTAAAGCGAGGTTTAGACTAGCAAGAACTTACATGCAATTTACGTTACATTGCTGACTACTAAGGTAAACTGCATTCAAAATGTTTATCAGATACCGCAATGTAATGAAAATTGCATGCAATTTCTTGCAAGTCTAAACCTCGCTTAAGGGCGAGCAGTACGTGCTTGCACCTTTACGAATCATTTACTGGATTATGGTATAGCGAGAGAGATGATGCTGCCATCCCCCACCTCCCGCCTCGGCCACCGGTGGACTTGGTCACTTTTTCTTTAGTGTATGATATCTATCTCAGTTTATAATTTATACATAGTAGTGAGACTATTTAAAAAACAAATCAAAATATTTTATTAAATAATTTGATTTGTTTCCATTGTTTATTGTAAGTACATAATATAATATTGATCCCCAACCCAAATCGTTGATGTAGCTCGGAAGGCAGCCAAACTAAAATGGGACTGGGCCGGTAACGTCTCGCAAATGCCGAACGAGTCGTGGGGCAAAATCACTACGGAATGGGAGGCCGAAATCTCGCATCGGGGATCTGGCAGACCCCGCCTGGGGGGTGAACTGGACTCCTTGAAAGAGTGGCCAGACACAGCACTGGATAGAGATCAGTGGAGAACTTGGAGGGAGCTTTTGCCCAGCAGTACACGAGAGGCGCCAAATAATAATATTGATGGATTTTATAAAATATCTTGTCTTATGTTAAAGACATTCTTAGTTTCAAGTTAAAAAAAATCTCTTTCGGTATGAAAATCCGGTAAATGCATCGTTTATTAAAAAAACATATTCGTTCGGATTCCTGCAAACAATATAAGTGCAGTTCTGTAATCGAAAAGTCATAATAACTTTGTCTAGTGTCTA
Organism: Cydia strobilella; assembly: GCF_947568885.1. Lineage (NCBI taxonomy): Eukaryota > Metazoa > Arthropoda > Insecta > Lepidoptera > Tortricidae > Cydia > Cydia strobilella. The sequence continues at coordinate 4,762,795 of NC_086042.1, forward strand.
GTCTAGCCTTTTAACCCAAAACCTTTTAATAATATAACTTGCAAAATGTAACAATAGTATACCTGATGTACAAATTACTAAAGTGCGCTATGACTGCTATGAGCTATTACTAACTAACTACAATTTAATTTTTTTACATTAATTTTGATGCAAAGTAATTTTCTGATTAAATAGTTAAGTAAAATCCGTTACTTCTTATGCGCCAAACGGTTACGATCCAAATTGGCACAAACAATTGTTTGGTGCTGTGTGGCGATAAAATGGTTCTGGCACTTATTGGAAATTTGCGAAGGTTCTATAATGAAAGCCAAAGGTTGATATTGGGCTGTAGCGCCTGCAGCCGTGTGCGTCAGTTGACGTCTTTGGCGTTCAGTTAAACTCTGATATAAACTCCATTCCGTATAATGAACTTATGAGCGGCATGGTTATGGTTCAGGATGGCGCGAATAATCTGGCGGTCTGGGGTGGCCAAGAATCTGCTCTTGCACTTCTGGTAGGTATTCGTGCACCTCCAGGACACACTCGTTCGTCGTATACCGTCGCTGTAGAAGGAATAGCCGTTCACTACCACCATCTCATTGCCTTTAATGTTTTTCGTCCATATTACTGAAAATAAACAAGAAAAAGTGAGTGTTCACGTTTAGCTACTTATGATACGTGGAATGATGAATATGGAATGATTCCACTTGCCATTTTCTTTATATATTATAAAAGTAAAACACTACACAAGCGAAAGAGATTAGAAGACGCGTATAAATGGAACATATGTAAGAAATAAATAATCCCATAAATATTCATGGATGTTATTCGAATTCATGTTTTCGGTTTAAGACTTTCTTTGTTTTAATTTAAAAAAAAAACCCTTTCGAAATGGAAATCCGAATGCCTCGTTTATTTTTACAAAAAAACGTAGTCAGTCGACAAGTAGAAAAAGAGTATTTGTATTGTATTGTAAAGGGTTAAACTCTGAAATAAACGCCATTATTTATAATGAACTTATGAGCGGCATGATTATGGGTTAAATTGGCGCGAATAATCTTGCGGTCTGGAGTAGCCACGAAGCGGCTCCTGCACTTCTGGTAGGTGTTCGTACACCTCCAATACACATTCGACCGCCGTGTGCCGTTGCCATTGTTGCAGAAGGAATACCCGTTCACTACCGCCATCTCATTGCCTTTAGTGTTTTTCGTCCATATTACTGAAAATAGGGGGGAGTATTACTGCAATGTTCTGTCGCCAGAGTGCAGCACTAGCACCCATCGTAAACCATAGAGTAACTGTGCCTTAAACTGTTTTTTGACATCTGAGATAATAAAATAAGACATGAATGCATCAAGGGCCAAGGCGGTTTGTTTACAAAGGGCCTACCGGGAAACGCGAAAATCGAAATTCAGCTATCTGCCTCTTTATAGCTCGAATAAGCAAGTGATAGAGAGGTTAGATAACAAAATTTAGAATAGAATAGAATAGAATAGAATGATTTAGAGTGATTAAGATAAGATCGATCCGATGACATTACATATATGAAGTTTGTATGAAAATGAAATAATAACCTATGGAGAAATGTGTAACAACATCTTTATTCAATTACTAGCTGTGCCCGCGGCTCCGCCCGCGTGGAATTCGGTCTGTGTCAGTAAGCGGCTAATTCACCCCTAATTTCTCTCCCTCTCCCCTGGAGGCGGAACTTGAAGTAAAGTTGACAGATGGATAAGCTAGAGGACTGTAGTCGAGATAAAATATTTTACAATTAGGTACCGCTAAATAAAACTACACTCCAAAATCAACAGGTTTTTCGCCCTTTTTCAAAATTAAATTGGTTTAGCGGTTTAAGCGTGAAGAGGAATTAAAAAAATGTAATTTTTTTTTCATATTTTTTGGGTTTTTACTTCGAAATGGTATCATTTTGATATCATAAATGAATACGGCATCCCTGATTTATACGAAAACGATACCAAACTAAACTTGGCCTGGTAGCTTAAATGATATAGATATCAAGATAAAGTTGAGACCCCCCCCCCCCCCCTCTACATATTTACATCACAAATCTTGGTGGCTCCAATTCTTAAATCCATCCTTGGGTCCTTAGGACCAATCCTGCCAAAGGAAATCTTTTGTTCACGCAACGCCGTATTTTAGGACCCGCACCTTCGACTAAATCGAGTGTAGTGACTTTTAGGTCCCCTGGCCGGAGATTTTCTCGACAGATTAGTAAAGTTTGCATCAAAATCCGTTCAGCCGTTTTCACGTGATGCGCGGTCAAATAAACAGACAAACAGATAAACAGACAAACAGACAAAAATTCTAAAAACTCTTAGAACGTTTTCTGTTATCGATTCTATGTATCCCCAGCCACTTTTTTTTTCGAATATCTTCCATGTACAGACTTTCGACCCTCTTCCGCTTTATTATACGTAATAGATAATAGATTTATTTAGGAAATGCTAAACCCGAACCGAAGACCATTAGCTTCCTGAACTGGATTACTGCCAATACCCGCTAGGCTAAACGGGTTGTCAATTTTAAATGTGCTGGGTAGTTTGGTCTTCAAGGCCACAGTCACACAACGGGCTCTCTTTCCATCCCCATTTGTGTCGCATATAATTGCACCTGCCATGACCTGTTCGGATTCTGTTGAGGCGGCCCCAATATTTCCTCTGCAGCAAGAAGCCCTTCGGCTTCTGAGTATGGTATTGGGTACTTTTGTGGTGACCAGTCGTCGTTGTGTCTTTTCATAGATTCAAGTTTCGCACTCAAAAAATGTTCGACCTACATACAAACTTTCAACCCCTTTTGTACCACCTTAAGGGATGAATTTTCAAAAGCGCTGAAAGCAGTTTTCTTGCTTTTTAATATAATACCTTTTTGGAGTTTCAAGTACCTAGCTTAAAATAAAATTTGCACCCCAAGACAAACTTTCATCCCCTCTTCAACCCCATGAGGGGTTAAATTTCCAAAAACGTTAAAGTTACTTTATTTGTAATCGTCTATTATGCCTTTCTAAGAAGTTTCAAAGCATTTGTAATGGATTCAAAATTTTAACTCCCTTTTAACCCCGTTAGGGGATGAATTTTTAAAAACGCTGAAATCACTTTTCCTGTATTATAATTGTTGTTTCAAGTAACGCACTCGAAAAAAAAATTGATCTCCATACAAACTTTCAACCTTTTTTTCACCACCTTAGGGGATGAATTTTCAAAAACGCTGAAATCAGTTTTCTTGTATTCCAATATATTATCTTTATACGAAGTTTCAAATCGCTAGCTTAAAATAAATCTTGAACCCCATACAACATTTTATCCCCTTTTTAACCCCGTTAGGGGTGAAATTTCTCAAATTTTTTATAGCCTATAACCTGGCCGGGGATTTTCTCGACAGATTAGTAAAGTTTGCATCAAAATCCGTTATGCCGTTTTCACGTGATGCGCGGTCAAATAAACAGACAAACAGATAAACAGACAAACAGATAAACAGACAAACAGACAAAAATTCTAAAAACTGTTGGAACGTGTTCTGTTATCGATTCTAAGTATCCCTAGCCAATTTTTTTTTTTTTTCAAATATCTTCCAAGTACAGACTTTCGACCCTCTTCCGCTTTATTATATGTATAGAAGATTAAAGGTTATAAATAAATGAAACATTTCAAACTTCAACGTTCATAACTGGTTAAAACAATAATAATGTAAAAATTACAATGACAAATATTCTCATGTTGACTTGTTTTTCATTCCGTCAGTACAAAAATTTGTTTCTGCAATTAAGAGCAAATGAACAAATAATATAATATAACTGCTACTATTAGGGCAAATAATATAATTGATTTTAATAGTTTACTATTGTAAAATTAAGTTAAATTAATGCATGTCACGTTTGTGGTTTTAAATTCGCATTGTTTAGTTCTTTAGCACTAGATCTAGAGATAGTTTAATTGAATTGTACAAACAAGTCTTGTCTGAGCAACCATAATTATCTAATTTCAGTAGTGGAAACTGTTTTGGCTTATGTATGTATTTAAGTGTAATTATCTATATGTGTCATCTTTCGGTGTTTGTTTCCCATTATCAATAAATAAAAAATATATATATTCTTAATTAGTAATTTCAGAATTTACAATAAAATTAATATAAACATTGAAAGAAATAATAATACATTAATGTGACACGATGATCTGATCAGAGCAGATAGATAACGATCGGTAAATACTCTGTATAATTTACCATGCCCAATTGTCCATCACCTTTTACCTACTTATACATATATTTAAGCTACCTATATAAAAGATTATACATATTTTTAATTAACCAGTATAATTAATTACTTATACTTGGTAGGTACTGTAAATCCGCGGACTAGACGCAAGCGGCGCGGCGCATTCATACGTTTGGTCGAGCGAAATGTATGAATGACCTAGCTTTGCCGCTGGCCATGCCGTGTGCCGCTTTCGTCCAGTCTGCAGCCTTACGGTGAATTTTTTTTACAAATACTTAAGCTATTACCTGAGAAATAGCTATTTACGCTAAGCATCATAGCTTTAAGAACATTCCATCTCTGATACAGTATTGAGAAGGCGGATGGCTATGTTCCAAATTAATAATCTCTAACTGATTTTGAAAATCCGTCGTCACTCTTGCTTTACACTTGGTTGTGCCCAGCGTGCAACGCCAGTAGCTCTTAAACTGTTGGGCGGCGTGCAGGTAAAAACTGAAGCCGTTGATGATTAACCTCTTTTTGCCTTTTGCGTTCGTTGTCCAAGTAACTGAAATTAAATGACGTTCACAATTTATTAACAACAGAAGAAACAAAGTAGCCAAAGCTGCTATCACCGATCTAGTGCGTTGTTTCATCTTGGGTGCGTAACCAACGTGCAATCGTTAACGCTCCGTAGCGAACGAAACGCAACTGTCACTGTCGTACTAGCGGGGAAGAGGGATAGAGAGAGATGACTACGATACGCTACGGAGTGTTAACGTTTGACACGTTGGATACGTGCCCAGTACTATAGTAATACGCGCGCTGCTGACTGACTAACTGATGCTTAATACCATTGTACCGTGCAACGCGACCATCCTTTCTAAATTCATATGTAAACGAAAGAAAATCACCAGTATAGCTTGCTTCAAACATAAAGCAACACTGAATAGGTTAGGTTATTATTAATGAGGCACAGAGTAGCAAATGTATAAACTCACACTTAAGAACCTATGTGTAAACAGGCCCTTAGGCTTTATAGTCGCTTTCCAAGCACTAAAAAATAGAGTTGTAAAATATTTTATTACGCGGCTGGCCTGCTAAAGCCCATCACAGACGGAGCGATAATATATCGGCAGATACCGACAGATACGGCATCTGCCGATATCTGTTACGTACTATTTGACAGAGCCCACACACGAAGTTGTAATATATATTTTGGGTTCTTTTCTGTTTCTAGGCAACGGTGTCGAAGTTACTAAAGTGTAGTAGTTATAATCAAAATGCCTTTTATTGACTAGAGCACACTGACAACATTATATATAGAGTTATAGGATGGCAAAACATTAGATCAAATGATGAAGAAAAAAAATTCTTACCGTTTATCATACAAAGGAGGTTTGGTAAAAACAATAGATTCCATTTAAATTACTAACTTGATTGATTGTAATGCTAAGGCTCTCTAATAATAACTATTATGACTAGCTCTAATAAATCACGATTGACAGAAAAACTGCATTTCTTTAACCCGCTTGGTGTGGTTGTTTACAAAGTTTTATCACTATGCAGTGAACCTAGTTACGACGTTAGAACTACGAAGTAGATTGCAGGTATAATTTTACTAATCGTAACCTAAGCATACAGTCTAGAAAATACTCCATTCCTCATAACAAATGTAAGCGGTTCGTGTCCATGTAAGATGTGGTCTTTCTAGGTATTTCCCTAGTATTAGCGACTAATAGGCGGGCCTTGCACTGCCCTTCGGCCGTGCAAGAATAGGCAGTAGCGTTTGAAATAGTGAATAGTAGTTGGTCCGAAGGTCTAGAAAACACCCCATTCCTTATAGAAAATTTAGGTGGTTTGTGTCCATGTAACAGATTTGCTCGTATTATGTCCCTATTGATAGTGACCAGTAGGCGCGCCTTGAACTTCCCTTCGGCCGTGCAAGAGCAGAGGCGTTCTTGAGTCGCTTAAAATAGTAGAACCAGTAGCTATTGTTGGTCCGAAGGTCTAGAAAACACCCCATTCCTTATAAAAAATTTAGGTGGTTTGTGTCCATGTAACAGATTTGCTCGTATTATGTCCCTATTGATAGTGACCAGTAGGCGCGCCTTGCACTGCCCTTCGGCCGTGCAAGAGCAGAGGCGTTCTTGAGTCGCTTAAAATAGTAGAACCAGTAGCTATTGTTGGTCCGAAGGTCTAGAAAACACCCCATTCCTTATAGAAAATTTAGGTGGTTTGTGTCCATGTAACAGATTTGCTCGTATTATGTCCCTATTGATAGTGACCAGTAGGCGCGCCTTGAACTGCCCTTCGGCCGTGCAAGAGCAGAGGCGTTCTTGAGTCGCTTAAAATAGTAGAACCAGTAGCTATTGTTTGTCCGAAGGTCTAGAAAACACCCCATTCCTTATAGAAAATTTAGGTGGTTTGTGTCCATGTAACAGATTTGCTCGTATTATGTCCCTATTGATAGTGACCAGTAGGCGCGCCTTGAACTGCCCTTCGGCCGTGCAAGAGCAGAGGCGTTCTTGAGTCGCTTAAAATAGTAGAACCAGTAGCTATTGTTGGTCCGAAGGTCTAGAAAACACCCCATTCCTTATAGAAAATTTAGGTGGTTTGTGTCCATGTAACAGATTTGCTCGTATTATGTCCCTATTGATAGTGACCAGTAGGCGCGCCTTGCACTGCCCGCCGGCCGTGCAAGTCCAAGAGGCAGAGTCGTTTTTGCGCCGCCTGTGGCAGTAAAACGTGTAGCCGTTGATGATGAGGATCTCTTTGCCGCGGGCGTTGCAGGTCCACATTACTGAAAATGTAAAGTTAATGGACTTGATATATATTTAGTGGAAGAATTACCCTTGAGTGAGCTTTAAGCTTGTATTAGGTATATAGATAGCACAAGTGATAGGTGGATAAGTTTTTGTTATCGTTAGGTAGACTAGCAAGCGAGAGTAGCTTCAGCCATTGTTTCAGATCAGATTCAGTTGGACGAGGTATCAGACTTATAGAATAACGTGACTTCAAGACCGCTAGTTTGCTTCACAAATAACCATTGAACATATAGAACCGGCTCAGAGAACCATTATTTTGAGCCATGAGTTGATGTTGTGTTGACATCAAACCATAGAAGCGGATAGCGAATCTCGCGACCTAAACGCGTAATTCGACGGCATACAGGTTGCGATTGCGACAATTTCATTGTTTGGTCTGTCTGGCTTAGCTATAGGTAGTTATAATAACTCAATGCAAATTACTGAACGGTCATGAAACCGGCTTCTTTTTATACTGACTTTCGAACAAGGATAATAAATCAGAAGTAAGGAAAGATAATTTTAAACACACAGTTATGAATATTTCCAATTATTAGATCAAAATAAATGTAATTACTCTACACTTATACTATAACGAGTAGAATTAATACATCATATAGTTAAACATATTCCCACAAAACAATTCACAATTTAAAATACACTCCATTACGTATAATATACTTGGGAGCAGCATGCTCATGTTCTAAATTCGCAGTAATCAATCTCCTGTCAAGGGTTGTTACCACTTTGGCCTTGCACTTGGACCCGAACGTGCAGAGCCAGGCCATACAGGACTTCATATGCCTCTGGAGGTAGTAGGTGAAACCTTTGACTATGCACAGCTCCTTACTTCTCGCGTTTCTTACGTAGGTCACTGAAATGTGAAGATTATTAAAACATACGTATTCGAACAATGCTTCTAAGAGATCATTGCGGTACGTATCGACTATCGTGACATTTCTTCAAGCAAAAACGTCACTTTTGAGACTGACAGATTGATATCGTACCGCAGTGATCTCTTGGAAGCATTGTTAGAATTTGCCGAAAGGGGACGCGAGAATGAGAGCTAGTAATAATATGTATAACACGGCGACGGAATATAAATAGACATCGCCCTCCATAGAAAACTGCCTTCCAAAAATGACCCCAGCCTCACTGACACTGACAGCTATCCCTTCTCTATTAATATGTTTAGCTCAAAAAAGGTTAATATATCCAGCTTTTAATTATATCCAATAAAGAATTTCCCGCTTTAAAAAAAAAGTTGTGATTGGTCAATATAAGTTGATTGGCTATAATAAAATTCGATGCGCCAAACCTCTTGCGCGGCGTTACAATATTTTGGCGTTGTCAAACCTTACAAGGATGATACTAACCAAGAAGGAACCAATTCCTATAATTATTATTTTGACGCGTATTCATGGATAAGATTACGCATGTCAAAACTTTATATTATGAGTATATCGGTACATTCAAAAGTTGAAATATAATATTAACGCGTAGTATGTAATTTGAAACAGTGTCAGTAACCATTGTACATATAGAACCGGCACAGAGAACCAGTATTTTGAACCATGAGTTGATGTTGTGTTGACATCAAACCATATTAAAAGCGGAGAGAGAATCTCGCGACCTATACGTGTAAGCGCCATGAATTTGACGGCGATTACGACGTTTTGGTCGCGTGCTACTGGTTGCGATTGCGACAATTTCATTGTTTGGTATGACTTCTCTATAGTTATAATAACTCAATGCAAATAACTGAACGGGCTTGAAACCGGCTGCTTTTTTTTCTGACTTTCTAACAAGGATAATAAATCAGAAGTAAGGAAAAATCATTTTAAACACCAAGCAGTTACGAATATTTCCAATCAAAATAAATGTAATTTTATTTAATAATCAATAAACCTAAAATTAGCTTCATTATGCAACTCTATGTAGCAACATAGGTAGGTACAGGTACTCTACACTTATACTGTAACGAGTAGAATGATCATATAAACATATTTCCACAATACAATTCACAATTTAAAATACACTCCATTACGTATAATAAACTTGGGAGCAGCATGCTCATGTTCCAAATTCGCAGTAATCAATCTCTTGTCAAGGGTTGTTACCACTTTGGCCTTGCACTTGGACCCGAACGTGCAGTACCAGGCCATACTGGACTTCAGCCTCTGGAGGTAGAAGGTGAAACCTTTGACTATGCACAGCTCCTTACTTCTCGCGTTTCTTACGTAGGTCACTGAAATGTTAAGATTATTAAAATATACGTATTCCAACAATGCTTCTAAGAGATCATTGCGGTACGTATCGTGACATGTCTTCGTATTGCAGTGATCTCTTGGAAGCATTGTTCGAATTGGCCGAATGGGGAGGCGAGAATGAGAGCTAGTAATAATATAATATAATGTCGTTCAAGACCAAATGATGATGACCTATGATGGAACTGCTTGCCAAATTGACTTACCCTGACTTTGGCTTTGATTCATAATCCTTAATACCTACCGGAATATTTTCGTGTTTTTTGTTGTTGAAATTATCCTCAATAGGTATATCAATCCAGATACAAAAACTACGAAATTGTTTAGTGGCGGGCGTAACAAAGTGCAAAACAAGCTGCGCCTGATGCCGGTTCAATTTTTTTAACATATTCTCCATAATAAAACGAGATGGGAAGAAATAACATCATTTATTACAAATACATAACGGTCAGTAACTTAACTTCCATAGCCTATATTCAACAAAACGATAAATAACAATTATATTTTAAGATAATAACCTTTACTAATAACAAAATGCGGAGCTGCATGCGTATGATTCAACATGGACTTTATAAACTTGTTGGTGAATGCGTTGGTGATGACCCGCGCCTTGCAGTTGCAGTGGTTGGTGCATCTCCACTCGATGGTGGTTACCGCCCGGCGCTTCAGGAAGAAGGAGTAGCCATTGACTATCATCATGTCGACTCCTCGACGGGACTTTGTCCATAGTACTGGAAATATTTAGGATATTATGATGATCCGCAGGAGAACCAAAGTTATCGACATAGAGAATTGCCAGACTTAAGTGGCAGTGGGCGGGCCACATTGCACGCAGAACCGATGGCCGATGGGGCAGAAAGGTTCTTGAGTGGCAACCGCGAACCGGAAAACGCAGCAGGAAAAGACTCACAAGATGGTCCGACGATCTGGTTAAGGTCGCGGGGAGCCGATGGATGAGAGCGGCGCAAGACCGGTCGTTGTGGAGATCCCTGGGGGAGGCCTATGTCCAGCAGTGGACGTCTTTCGGCTGATGATGATGATGATGATGATCGACGTCTATAGAGAAACGTTAAGATACTTTGATAGACTGAAACAGTACCTATAACGTCACTGGAAAAAATCTCTAAATAAAATAAAGAAGAGATAACTTACCTACAAGGCAAATTGAAATCAGTATATCCCGAATTTCCTAAAAAATTTTTTTATAAAAAACCGGCCAAGTACGAGTGGGACTCGCGCACGGTTCCGTACCATTACGCCACAAAATGGCAAAAAATCACGTTTGTTGTATGGGAGCCACACTTAAATATTTATTTTATTTTCTTTTTAGTATTTATTGTTATAGCGGCAACAGAAATACATCATTTGTGAAAGTTTCGACTATCTATCACGCTATAGCTATCACGGTTCATGAGATACAGCCTAGTTACAGACGGACAGACAGACGGACGGACAGCGGGAGACTTAGTAATAGGGTCCCGTTTTTACCATTTGGGTACGGAACCCTAAAACACCCACTCTGTAGAACAAGAATGAGTAATACAGGTACTAAAATTATTTGAAAAAAAGGCTGCTCACTGCTCAGTCTAAAATACAAATCTGTATAGGCATACATAATAATTTTAGTACATTTACTCATTCTAGTTAAGCCGCCTGGCTTAACTAGCCACTTTGATATGTTTAAATTTCAGAAAAAGAAATAAATTAAAATTAAATTAAATTAAATTAAATGCTCATTTATTTCAAATCATAATCTATAGGTTTTGTTAGTTTATCTTAAACTAAGTACCTAATCACTAGTGTTAGTATTTACTTGTTTACTAATTAACCTACAACTAAAAAGGACCTAAACTACGTTAGTACTATTAGTTATTCTGTGCCTAAACAACATACAGGTCAACATACAGGTCGCCCAGTCAAAACCACCTGCCTGGCTAGCACATGATTGGCGCGAGAGTATCTCGCCGCGACATAGACTACCCGTCCCTCTTTAATTCATACAGATAGTAAAAGACGGGTAGTCTATCTCGCGGCGAGATACTGCCGCGCCAATCATGTGCTCGGCCTACAGGTGCCTCCAAATTCGACAGTCGTATCTATCGGATAATACTTTCAGAAAGCTGCTGGGACTGCTTTTTGCTCGTTGCATTAAAAAGGCTGAGCGCTTACGCAAGATAGCATGGAAACCGTCAGTGCGTGCCTCTGCAAACATCGTTGAGGCGCTGCAAAACCGTGACAGCCCCATCAGCATTCTGAAAGCATTATTATACTGAACACGGAGAGCGTTTGCGGAACGCTAGGTGTACCTAACCCACAGGCTGCTCGTGTAGAATGTCTGACTGTAGGCTTTAAAAAGCGTTATTTTAAACTTATCTGTACAGCGAGCGAACCTGCGTGCAAGCATGTTTCCACGAACCGCCAACGCTCTCGCTCTCTCTCCATGTCCATGTCATCTCTTAGGTTATCGGTGACAATGTGACCGATATACTTAAAATACACTTTAAATGATAAACTTATTTTGAGATGCGTACTTTATTTTAACAATGGTATAAAATAAATATATTACATCCTTAAATAATAGCCATCTTTTATAAGGAAGTTGGGCGGCGAATGCGTATGACCGAGCATACTCCTAACGATTTGTTTGGTCAACGGGTTGCAGACCACCATGGCATCGCAGTACGGGTATCTAGTACATCGCCACTCCATTGATGAATGCAACCGCCGTTTGAGGTAGAATGTGTAACGGTTCACAATTAGCTTTTCCTTTTCACGCCTGGTCTTTGTCCATATCACTGAAAAAAGATTACATCATAGATATTACCTGATAACGTGAACAGACTAGACGATTTAACGGAGCCACGCCGTTTTGTCGCCTAAATAGTGTTTAGTTCTTAAGCTTATAAAATGCATATGGGGCATTTTCTATGAAAGGACGTTATTGTCGATGGCGCTTACGCCGCGCAGCGTCGCGCGGCATTGTATTTATATCGGAGCATCGTTTATAATGGCGTAAGCGCCATCGACAATAAGGTCCCTTTTTATAGAAAAAACCACATATATTTATGTTAGTCTGTAAGGTATTTGTAATATAGACCTTGTTGCCTGATTTAAATTTTTAAATAAATAAATAATTACAAAGACAAATCGTGTAGGAATAAGAATAAAAGTTTTAAATCAAATAATACCTATATTTTTATACCTATTTCTTGTAAACATATTTCTTAATTTTTTTTAACAGATCATCTAGTTAAGCTTAGAAAGCTGACTGAGCTATCGTGGGTTCAAGTCCCATCCAAGACAGTATTTTTTTTTTCCCTTTTAATTTGTTTCTAAGCTTAATAGCTTCGTTCGCAGACCAGAAACGTCTGATACAATAGTAGATGCTCTAGTGCAGAAACATATCACCTTCTGCACACCTTTTAGAACAACAATGACCCTCTTTCAGCGCATGAGAAATCGAAACCACAAATCAAAAGCGATCGATGAAGAATCACACCTTAAAGACAATAAAATTACATTTACAAACTTCCCTACATCGTAAAAATTGACTGTAACTGACACAAATTTAATACATGTAACATAATGTTTTAAAAACTAAATCACATTTGTACAATCGTGCCTAACAATGACGTTTTCGTTGCCTAAACATAGAAATAAGAGCATTATCAACAATAAACACAACCAAGATACGTCTCAATTCACTTCATTTACATATTTTCATAAAACGTCCATCCTTTATTACAAACTTAGGCGCTACATGTCCATGATCGATCTTAACTCTAACGAATTCCCCCGTGACAGTGTTCGTTATGACCCTGGCCATACAGGTGGGGTATTTGGTGCAGCGCCACTCTGTTGTCGACATGGAGCTGCGTCGATTGAAGAAAGAGTAACCTGCGACCACCAGCAGAGGCTTCCCGCGGTTCGATTTTACATACATCACTGAAACATAAAATAAACAAACTGATCATAAATTTAAATTGAAAATTTCTTTCTTTTTCTCTAATGCACCCCCTACAATCTTCTTTGCTTTGTTGACTGGTAGAGTTCAGAAAAAGTTCGCCTTTTGTACACTAAGTTTTTCTTTTGTGAATTTATGATAATTATATCAGAATGAAAATTGTACAACAATTTCATTTAAAAACAAAATTTTAATTGCTTATCTAAAAAAAAATAGTATGGCTAGTACCATCACTGTTAACTGTCCTTCGGTAAAACTTATTACAAAAGGCATAACAATACCTCCTAAGTATATTGAGTAGTAATACATTTAAGAAGAAGTATCTTTATGACCATGTAGCGCAGGCTAATATATGATGTGTATTTTATTTATTTATTCAAACTTTATTGCACAAAATAGAAAAAAAGATTAATTACAATTACAAAAACAAATTAATTTTTATATCTTAATTCAACTTTTCAGTAAACTTCATAATTGTACGTTTTTTAGCAAAAAAAAACCATCTTCAAAAAATTGTCATTTGACTTAATTTTTACAGAAAGTTCCAATTTTATTGTCAAGTTTCTGTTAATACCTTTCCCTAAATTACGGCCAATTGCAATATTATTTGTATCAGTTGTCACTACCTATATCTACATTATGCTACAGTTTGTAACAAACTCCATCCCTAATAATATGATTAGGTGCAGGACGTCCGTGTTGTGCGCAGAACCTGTTCTTAGATTACAACTGTATGCAGAAAACTAAACGAAACGCTATTATCTCTCTATCATTAGTGAGATAGAGACAAATAGAATTTCGTTTCGTTTCTAGCGAACGGCTATCTTGGCTATGCCCCCAGACATACTACTATAGAATATAGTACTACATACTACTATAAGACATATATATATACTATAGAACGTTGATTATCCTTTGACAGCCGGATACTCTTGATACTATATTTTATGACATACTCCATTCCTAATAATATATTTAGGTGCAGGATGTCCATGCTGTGTGCAGGACCGGCGCGTGCAGATTTCCCTCGAGTAGTTGACGAAGACACGCGCCGAGCATATATTGTTGGCTGTACATCGCCACTCAACCAGTTTGCTGCCGGCACGCTTACGGTGAAATGTGTAACCATGGAGTAGGAGGAGATCGGTGCCTCGTGAGTTTTTGATCCACATCCCTAAAGAAATAATAGAAATTGTAATGCGCAATACATAAGTGTGATGAAAAATTATAGTTTTCACTAGACCTAGAGATATTGACCGGGATATACGGGACCGTGATTACCTTTTGTATTATATCCCGGTCAATATAAGTCTAGTGAAACTAACCGTGAATCATTCAAAACTCTAATTATAGTATTATTATTGCATGTAAAACGTGAAGTTATAACATTTTCTATGAGTTGTTATTTTTGGCCTAACCTTTGCGTTGCACTAAAAAAAAATTGCTATTAAAAAAAATGTTCAGGGCCGAGGCACTTCCCGTGTAAACATTTTGCACACCTATTATGCTTGCGGTCGAGAGAATCTCCAATAATAAAAGATTAACCATACTGTTACATCTTTATTAGGTTTCTTATATTCTAAAGAAGTCGCAACAGAACATTACGATAGTTAAATGTTAAAATACCATAAAACAATTTATTTATTACAACTCATATGCACCTTTAAAATATGTGCATTGTTTATTTATTTTTCAGGTGAAAACATAACAATTTTATAGTTAATAATCTATATCTATAGTATCAAGTTATATTGATAAAATTGAGTGATAGAATAACAAAAAATGCAGTCACTACCGCATTGCTGCGACAAGAGTGCCTATGATGCGTCTAAATTGCTACAACAATAACGTCATGGTACATACAACAATCTTCTACCTAAACAATCCAAAATAATAAGGCACACTACACTGCAAAGGATATTTTTAAACAAATATGAATCGACTTCGAGTGTAGCATGGCAAAATAGTGGACAGGTAGGAATAGTCTGTATTGGGACAACGCATCAACCAATGGACCATCAGACCAGAAAGCGCAGGAATATATTTTTTATTAATTATCTCATTCAATCACTTCGTGCATGTACTTGCATTTACTTACGTTTTAAACAGATACCTAAAGAGTCGGTCTTAAAAACTAGAAACACAATTTGGTACTATGACTTAGTAAGACACACATTCTAAAATGAGATCGAAAGTAAGATATAATCATAACTATTTATATATTAAAATAGGATTCAGATTAATAGTAAAAATATGTTTAATCCTGACTAATCTGTCTTCCATGATCTCATTTTTATGCTAGTCAATGCGATGGTGATTGTCCGACCAGTGTCGGATAAACAGTAAACACGAACACTAGAGGTTTTGTTATTGTTATAAAAGTTAGGAATCGACTTACAATATACTATACTATTATTATTTAAGTAACTAAGCAAAATTTAGGGCATCGACACACCAGTAGTAGATAATCAATGTAAAATAAATAGCGACTTGCTACGCTCTTAAATTATAATTATATAAAATCTGCCTATTAAACGTAAACACCCATTATGCATTTACGAAAGTTGTATCAAAATAACACAAATCATCCGATGACTGGGTCAACATGAGCAAAATATATGCGAGAAAGCTTTGCTCTTATATTACAACATAAAATATACAATCTTTACTTAGGAATATTGCGCAAAATTTACAATTCGCTAAATTGACAGTTGTCAAAAATACAACAATAAAATTACTGGTTTATAACCATCAAGCTCAATCCCGTAAAATTTAGCACTTTGTGCTACCGACGTTTCGGTTTGCTACATTGTATTAAATTTATAACAATAGTTGTTCCCTTTTTGCCTCCTTGGCATTCGTTGGCCTCTCACTTTATTCCCCCTTTTTAGTATCGACGCGCCACATGTTAGGGGCCTTGCCATAGGTCTACAGTTTATAATAAATGCCATTGTAGATGTCGTATCTAGGAGGCGGGTGTGTATGATTAGACAGAACATGTAGGAATTCCCGCCGCTGGGGCTCAGCATTCGTAGTAATGATCTCCGCGCTGCATCTCGTCCCGGAGAAGCAGACCCACCTCATGGAGTTCTGCTTACTCATCAGATGACTGTACGTGAAGCCGTCGATGATGCATAAGTCCAGACCGTGTAAGTTTCTAGTCCATGTTACTGGAAAATAAGATATATTTAAACGCGGTTAAATATTCTAGTAAATATGGGCCTTGACAACGCGCACGAGATAGACCTATATAAATTTAAAAAAATACGGCAAGATTATTCTCAGTGACATACTGTCGTAACGCAAATTGACTAGAAATGGAAATCCTATAAAAGTTGATCAGCTCTCGACTCTATTAACTTTAAAGGGGCCCTATCAGTCCGCCGAACGATATCGGCCTGTCAGTTGTTCGGAACTGTAAATTTTTTGTTCTAACTGACAGGCCGATATCGTTTGGTGGACTGATAGACAGTGGACCCCTTAAGAGGACCTACACATAACTATAGGTATAATTTGTAAAATAAAATATGCGTTATTTTCTAAATAACAGGATTTATATTATACTATTATAATTAAAGGTGTTATACCCCAATATCATTATTTTGCACGCAATGATAGCATTCACACGTAGCTATACACAATTATTACACATATTCATGTACACCGCACCGCACCGCAGTAGGCTCACAAAACGGAGTTTTTAAAAAATCGTAGCGCTTTTATGGATCACAATACGGTTGCCATAAGTTTAATTAGCAATCTTGAGGCCCTTTTCGAGGGACCTAATTGATTCTAATTCTGAGTTTTTGAAAAAATCATGAACATAGGTAAAATGCACTTTTAAAATTGGTAATAATGGTTTCATCATCATCATCATCATCATGTCAGCCGATAAACGTCCACTGCTGGACATAGGCCTCCCCCAAGGCTCGCCACTCTGACCGATCCTGTGCCGCTCGCATCCACCGAATTCCCGCGACCTTCACCAGGTCGTCGCTCCATCTCTTTGGAGGCCTACCGGCAGTTCGTCTTCCTGTACGCGGACGCCACTCCAGAACCTTCCGGCCCCACCGTCGTTTCGTATCGTAATCATTTATACGTATTATGTGGTTATTTTAACTATATGAAGAGGTACGATTTCATTTTAACACAAAAATTTTGCAACAACAATTTTAAAGGTAGGTGGTAAATGGAAGAGGTCTAATGCCGCACGTTCCGAGTGAGCAGATCCAACATATCGTGCGTCTCGCTTGCATGGAAACATTACAGTTTGTAATAAACACCGTCCCTGATTGTAAACTTGGCAGCCTCGTGAGTGTGGTCCAAGTTGGCACGGATCAGTTGGCGGTCCAGCGTAGTAAGCACCCTGGCGCGGCATCGACTAGTTCCGAGTGAGCAGATCCAACGTATCGTGCGTCTCGCTTGCAGTTGGCATAGGAACGAGTAGCCGTTTATTATGCAGAGGTCCTTCCCGCGTCTACTTTTGACAAAAACAACTGAAAAATTTAGTTACTTTTAATTAATTATGTAAAATAAAAACTATGAAATTTGTTGATCTCGATGCAATTGAGTGAATCAACTGTTTCTTATCACTCGTTCCACCTACAGCACTAGCCCACTAACCCTTTACATATTCAGCCATCTAAAGCATAGTAAGTATGGAAAACAAACGTGGTACAACATTTCCTTTATCAAACTCAGTTACGATTGTCCCCTGGCTGACGGGAGAATAACAAAAAGAAATAATTTATTTCACATAATTGCAAATCCATTTACTTCACGTTATAGGTAATCACACTGTGAGGCGGAAATCAATAGTAAGTAACACATTTTATTTTTAAAACACAGCTGCTTTTATTAAACTTTTATTAATTAATGTTTTAAACTAAGTATGCATGCTAAATTAAGAAAAGTACGTTTTATGAAGTCAAAAAAATGCCTCTCGTAAATTAACATACACCTATCTCGCCTTTACATGTAATAAACGATACTAATTCTGAAACCGAATAACAACATAGAGCGCGTTGGTCATACACATTTTATAGTATGGCTAATTCGTTTGCGTTTTTCCTGTAGATATAGAAAAGTTAATAAAATCTAAAACTGAGTTTTACGCGTTTTCGAGACTCAAATAAGAAAAACGGGACAAGCACATATGAACCAGAGTCGTTAACTTTTATTATATTGTCCACAGAAGTGATCTTTTCTAAAATGTGTTTACTCACAAATTTTCTATGAATTACAATTTTATTATTAGCAACGAACAAGAGTACCTACCAGATATAGATACCTACTCATTTCTTGAATGTACATACCATGTTTCATATTTTAATAACAAAACTTCCGTGAGACACATACATATTAAACATATTAATAACGGGTCACTCACGTATTTTAAGTCGAAAAACGCTCGACATGTTTCACTCCGTACCGAGGAGCATCATCAGGAGCTTGCGTCGACGGTGACCGTTATTAATATGTTTCATATTATTTCATATCATTTTAAAATGATAACGGAACTTCAATTGTATGGCGAGGGTTATGTTATTGTGGCTCTTAATGTCCTACTTTTAAATAAATGCCATTCATGATCACAAACCTAGGGGCCGCATGTGTGTGACCCAAGTCAGTTCGGATAATATGTTTACAGTCGAGCGTAGTTGTCAGCATGGCACGACACTTGGTAGTCCCGAGAGTGCACGACCACCGAATTGACTTCGTCGTTTTCGCCTGACAGTAAAACGGGTACCCGTTTACTATGCACATGTCTTTGCCGCGATTGTTTCTAGTCCATACCACTGAAATGAAAAGAAGGATATTAAAGTTTGCTGTTTTACCTTCGTGTAAAAACTTTAAACAAAACGGACCAGACACGAAAGGAGGCAAGTACAAGTAGGTTGAAACACCGATAGATTAGA
This sequence comes from Cydia strobilella, assembly GCF_947568885.1. Classification (NCBI taxonomy): domain Eukaryota; kingdom Metazoa; phylum Arthropoda; class Insecta; order Lepidoptera; family Tortricidae; genus Cydia; species Cydia strobilella. Next base: position 4,781,940 of record NC_086042.1, read on the forward strand.
TAGATAGATAGAGAGATTTATTATTCAAAAGTTATAAATTAAGTTTTATACAGTTTCCTGCAAAACTGTTTTCACAGTTTGTCTGCAGGTAAGATAGTTAACTAAATTATTCTACTTGCTATGCTACTTAACTTATCGCTTGTTATGCTAAATGTTAATTATTGGCACACTTAAACGACATCCTGTTTGTGATACAGGTGTCACTTAAGCGTATCCAGTAGGTATTTCTTAAGCTGCTTTTTAAATTTAGGTTTGTTGGGCTGGTGCCTTACGGTAGGTTATTGAGGTAGTACGGTAATCTTTTCTTTAGGGTTTTATCACCGAGATAGTTTTGTACTCGTGGTACCTCATATTTGTCAGCAGACACTGATTTTGTGCTATGCGAGTGGTCGATCAGTACTAGGCTATGCGCTCGATTGCTATGGTTATTTACTGTTAAGAGATATTTGTGTTTTAAGCTAATTGGCAAGATTTTGCAGATTTTGAATAATTTTTAGTAATTATCTTTACAGCTGGTTTTCGTTTTATTATTGACCAATAATGTTAAGAATCTTATCTGTAATGTTTCTAGTTTATCTATGTGGGATTTGGATGCGAATCCGTAGCAATCTAGAGCATAGCTCAGCGTAGTCTACCAAAGCAAAATATAGACATTTCAATATATTACTTGGTACTTTAGTGCGTAAGTGACAAAATTTACCTAAAAGAATTTGAAGCTTACTGCTAACATAGTCTATGTGCTGGATCCAGGAAAACCCAGAGTCAACCTGGATTCCAAGATATGTCACACAGTCTGTCTTATGTATTTTTCTATGGGTTCACACTGGCAATTGCTTACATTATTGTGGAAACAATTGTAGCTGTGAGTATAGAGTAATGGGGGCGATCCTGGTGTGCACATGTAGGGAGACTGTATAATAATGAATTTAGTTTTTTTCAGAGTTTAGTATGATCCCATGATAATGGGATCATTCACTACTGCGTCTATGTCTTGCTGAATTAAGAGACAGGCCTCGTTAGGATTGGTTCCTGCACGTAGCGTACATAGATCGTCAGTCAGTCAACCCCTTTTACAATTGCTTGAGTAGACGGAGCCAGATAGGTACGTATTGTGAATTTTGCGTAGGTACGAGTAGGTATATTTTAAAGCTCTCGTTTTCTTCCGGGGAAAGAGATCATGTTTCTAATTCCATTCTTGCTTTTGAAATGCCCTGCATTTTACCCACTCCCACTCAAACAAATATGAACTTATTTATGAGCCATATAATGTGTATATTTTCATACAAAATTATATTCTTACCAAAATCTTGACTACATACGTACAGGGTTTATGTAACGTTTATGAACCCGTTGACAGCGACAGTCTGCTGAAGCAGATAAAGGTTACAGTATAAAATGAGCATGAGCATAAAATTTAAAACAGTTTTTTATAAAATAAGTCAAAGCGATCAAGAGGTTAAAATTTTAAATACACGCCATCTTTGACAATAAAATTAGAGGCTTCATGCGTGTGGTTCAACTCGGCTCTGATAATTTCATTATTGGTTGTAGTTATCAACACGGCTTGACACTTGGTGGTTCCGTAGGTACACGCCCACCGAATTGTCTTCGTTGTCACTGATTTACAATAAAACGGGTACCCGTTTACGATGCACATGCCTTTGCCACGTTGATTTCGAGCCCATGTCACTGTAAATAAGATCAAAAGTCAAATGTGTGTTCAGTCAGAGTCAAATAGATAGTGACGGCCAATGTGAACAGATATCGGAACATATTTTTATAAATTTTATGTTAAAGGAAAAAATATAAAATTAAATAATAATAATTTAATATAAAATTTGTAGTAGGTATCGCTCGCAGACGTATCTGCTTGTTAAAAATTGACATTTTATTTCCATAGTAATAAAGCGTTACGATAACTTTGGACACCGTGACGTCAATATATTATATTTGATGCTGTCTATTCCATATCCACATGGTTTGAAAAATAAAATAGGAACCAAAATGTTTCCTGAACTCTATATGTCTATAAATTATATAATACATTTGACTGAATACTTGTTATATACGAAATAAAATACGTTGTAGGTACATATGACTTAGCCTAGAGTTTAAATCAAGGAATCAAATATTAGATACTTAAACGTGTTTATAGAATAAAACACACATAAAAAATTAAGGATTAAATAGTTTTAATACCGCTTTAACAAAACGCTTCCAGTTTCAACCAAATAATTCATAAAATTACTTAAATACACACGAAAGTATAACATTTCAATAAATCCACCAAAGCTGTAAATAGACACCATTTCTGATGACTAAGTTGTGGGTGGGGTGAGAACGGTCAAATGTGACCCGTATTGTTGATATCATATGGCGTGGCAAGGTGCAACATAATCGTATTATACAATGAAAAACACACACTTAATCAGATGTAATCATTAAATAGTTAAAACGCCGCTTCCAAAAACGCTTTCTAACTCTGAAACATTTCAATCCGATCTATCAAAGCTTTAAATAGACACCATCTTTGATGAGAAACTTGGGGGCGGGGTGAGAGTGGACTAACGTCGCCCGAATTACTTCAAGCTCGGGCGTAGTGGATATCATGGCGTGGCACCTCGTAGTGCCGAGGGTGCACGCCCACCGAAGTGCCTTGGCCCTTTTCATTTGGCAATAGAACGAGTAGCCGTTTGCTATACATACATCGTTGCCGCGGTAGTTTTTAGCCCAAAACACTGAAAATACAATTAAGATTTGTGCCATTCTCAATCAAAAGGGTACTTATTGTCGGTTGTCAATAAGGCGCTAATTCCATATAGCTTCAATTGAAAATTAACCTTATTGACAAGCGACAATGTGGTACCTTTTGGTTCAAAATGTCACATTTTATGTTTTTGCTTCGCATATACAGGCTGTAACAAACGTAAACGTAACAATCTTATGTACAATAGCGTAAACTAAAGGGGAAAATGATATATAATAGAATGTACGTATAGAGATTTAATTTAATATGATTTCAATAAAATATAATTACTATTTTTACTTTATTTATTTAGATCTGTTTCCAATATGATACTTATCTGTCGGTGTCAAAAGTGACATTTATTCAACCAAAAACGTCACTTTTGACATTGACAGATCAGTCAGTATCATATCAGTACAGGTGTATGAAGTGCATAATTGTTTTCCATCGTATTTTTATTTTTATTTAGGCAACAAACAGTCATATACAAAAATGATGTAATAATAAATAAAACCCGTCACCCGTTGACCACGAACGCTGTAAAGAGTTCGAAACGTCGGGATGTATTATAAATTCAATATACGCGATATAATCCGTTTTCATAGTTTTATTTAATAATAAATTAATTAATTAATAATAATTTTTCTCGGAAACGTTCGTATTTGTCATGCTACTTCAGTCAACCTCAGTACTTTTTGTACCGAGAATGACTGAAATAGCAAGACAAGTTCGTACGTTTCCGTGAAAATACCATGGAAAATAATTATGCACTACATCTGTATCATATTGGAAACAGATCTGATAACTAAAACTATAATTGGCGTGAAGCGTGAAAGGAATTTATGGAAGAATTAAACACACATAGAGTAAATTCGACATAGAACCTATTGAAATGTATCTATATACAATATACATTTAAATTATCTTTACTACAAACGTTACATCTAGTGCTTATGCATATTTAATTGAAAATACGATATTTTACTAAACGCCTTATCTAAAGGCATAATGGATTTGTAAAATCGTGTCGCGCTTGACCTCATGTGTACGCCCAGGCTTGCGCTACGATAACGAAACGCTTTGTGTCTCTCTATCACTCTTCCGTATTAGTGCGACCGTGACAGTTGCATTTCGTTCGCTACGGAGTACGGAGTGTTTTTTTTATACTACGTCGGTGGCAAACAAGCATACGGCCCGCCTGATGTTAAGCAGTCTCCGTAGCCTATGTACGCCTGCAACTCCAAAGGAGTTACATGTGCGCGTTGCCGACCCTAACACTCCCTCGTTGAGCTCTGGCAACCTTACTCACCGGCAGGAACACAACACTATGAGTAGGGTCTAGTGTTATTTGGCTGCGGTTTTCTGTAAGGTGAAGGTACTTCCCCAGTTGGGCTCTGCTCTAGATCTGGAATGACATCCGCTGTCCTGTGCCCCACACAAAGCGAAAGGTCATTCACAGTGCCCATACCTCTCTTTTGGACGAAGTTTAAGGACATACCCCCGGGTCCGGACGTAGTTTAAGGACATACCCGGGTCCGGGTGTAAACGATTGTCGCGTTAACTGCGCACCCATTTGCAAAAGTGCATGACGACTTTATAAATTAACTCCATTCATAACGTGTCCATGCATTTATGCAGCTCGTTACGGCTAAGGAATTTGATTTTAAATAAATAATTTCATACCTTGTCAGAGTAATATTTTAACAATGAGCATGAAAGCCGCAAGGAACCTCAGATTATATATAGAAATATATTGTAGCAATAACAATAAATAAAGGAAGTAAAGCTCTTTCTTTATCAGGGAAACATTACTTAATTTTGATATAAAGTCCGTCCCTGATAACAAACTTCGGCTTCGGATGCGCGTGATCCAAACTAGACCGGAAAACGTAATGATCCAACGTAGTGAGAAGTCTGGCGCGGCATTTGCTCGTGCCTAGCGAGCAGACGTAGCGAAGAGAACGTCTCGTGCGTTGCTGGCAGTAGAAAGTGTAGCCATTTACTATGCACAGGTCTTTGCCTCGGGGACTTCGGGCGAAGAACACTGAAAATAAAACGATATTAAACGATAAGTTAACCATATAGGTACAAGAGGTAGATAAGAGAGTAGGGGGGGGGAGCTACCCCTAGAGGTAAACAACAACTGTTAAGTAAATTACTATCACAATGACAAATAATTAAAATTAGCAATTAAATAGTGCATATTCTTTGGATACAAGTTTACTCTTTCTGGTTTCTTGTATCATACAAGTACTTTGTTTTTATTAATTAAATATACGCTGCTCGCACTATTAGTGCTTGAGAAAGGAGACCTAGGCTCTCCGAAACATGTCGCGCGAGTGACTAAAACAAGTGAGTCTAAACCGTAAAATAATTTAATGTTAGTATGTCTCACAACAGTTTAAATTCGATTAATTAAATATACGTGTATTGCACAAATATGTATAATAAAAATTTCACAATTGAGATTACTTTAATGTCCTATCAAGTAATACACAAAAACAAACCTACAAAAATGACTGTTTCTCCTTTCGAGAAAGTAACTTTAACGTTTTGTGAGTTACATGAATTTAATATCGTATTGATAAAGTAGTTAGTTTCAACAAGTTAAAACTTCTCTTAAACTCTAATGTTGCTCCCACACTGGCAGTTATATAACACCGTGTGGCAGGGAGAACATGATAGTGTTGGTCATGTTATGTTGTTGCTGTCACACAAAACATATATAACATTATAAAACTGCCAGTGTAAGAGCACTCATTTATTACGGCACTCCTCACATTACAAGAAAGACTTGTCCTATACCATCTCTGGGCCATGTAATTACAATTTGTAATAAATACCATCCCTGATAATATGCTTGAAAGAAGGGTGAATATGGCCCAACGTGGCTCGCAGCACTTGGTGTCCATGGTTTGTGATCACACTCGCGCGGCATCCCGCGCCGAATGTGCACACCCACCGCATGGACGTCTTTGTCTTGCCTTGGTAACAAAATGTGTAGCCGTTCACTAAGCATATCTGCTTTCCGCGTTTATTCACGGCCCAAACGACTGAAAGTACGGAAGATAGTTATTTTGTTATTCGTATGACTAAAGCATTGTTTATAGAATATGCAAAGTAGTTGAATCCGTTTACTTCACATAATAAATAAATTCATTCAATTACTTTCAAATGTTTAATATTGCCTGTAATTAATACAATTTTAGCATTTATGATTTTTATGTTACGCTGAATAAAAATAAAGATAAAGATAGTTTATTTTTCAAGTAGAATTATTACAATGCGCTTATGAACACGTCTAACCTTTTTTTTTTTGTTAGGAGGGAAAAATGCATTAAGGGATTAAATGCGTCTAACCTAACCCTACACCTCAGCCCCGATAAGATTTAAATCCCCCCTCAATTGATGGAGGGTATCCCAATATGGGACCGGCAACAAACCCGGCGGGACACATCTTTTTAAAACATTACATATTATAATTAACATGCATTACGAGTAAATAAGAAAAAATACAATTTAAATAAATTTGTATACCTATACGCCATGTTTTTTAACTAAACGGCGTGCTTTACGCAAATGATATTCTGACGTGTCTTTCTCTTAATGTAACTAACATGTGTCATTTACGAATGAAAAGATGATCATAAAACACCTTATTCTTGTTACTTTTCCTAATGATAATACCATCCACAATATCGAATTCCGGGGGCAAGTGGGTGTGGTACAATTGGCAATGAATAATGTTGCGGTCGAGCGTCGTGGTCAGACATGCACGGCAGTTATTCGTGCAAACCCATCGTATCGTTTTTATACACGTGACTTGGTGGCTAAATGTGTAGCCGTTGACTATGCATACATCTTTGCCGCGATTATTTTTGACCCAAGTAACTGAAAATATTCAGAACTAGTTATTATCCTACTCAAAAATAAATCTTGGAATGATTAATAAAATTTTAATTAAAGAAAACAATGTAATATTTAGTTTAAAATAAATTCAGCCATATATGTGTAGGTTTCTAATAAAACCTAGTACATAATAGTTTTATATTATGGGTCATTAGACACATTACGTTAAATAAAACAATTTTAACCATAGGCAATTCACTTTTAATAATAATGACCTTATGCTGGTGCGACAACGGCTCGTTCCGTAAGTGCAAACACAAATATATTTGCCCTATATTTTGACTAAATACCCATCACTGACTACAAAGTTCGGGGCAGGATGAGAATGGTCTAAGAGCTATATGGTTATTTAATTAATATAATGTAAAAAGAACATGAATAAAATTTTAAAAAGGTTTTATTTCAGGCAACACGTGCAGACGTAGACCCATATAAAACTACAATTTAAAATGCCAAAAAGAAGTACTTAAGACTAAAATAAAAGTTAAACAATAAAAAGTTTTGGTGCACGGAAAGCCAGTGCCTAAACATATTACCTACAACTAATGTTGCGGTACACTGACATGAGGATGGTGTTTTGCGAGCGGCGCATCTCCTCCCAAAAGGAAGCAATGAGCGCGTGTACTACTGCGAAGTCCGGGATATAAAATATTGAGATGAAAAGGCGACGAGTATATCAAACATTATTTTAATGGCTACAATTATGTAATGTAATGTGTGGTACATTAGACACATAATACGCATTGACAAAACATGAGCAAAAACTAAAATTAAAATTAAATGGGAATTAATATATTTATTTACATACAAGATATATACAGTGGTACTACGTAAACGAAATTAGTAAATAGCTTTAATCTAAAATAAGCCCTTGAAAGAAATTAAATTAGTATTATATAAAACTATGTTTAAACTAAATGAAAGCTACCTAGCAGTAAAAAAAAAGACATAAAAACCTTAAAAAAATACTGCCGAAATTATAAAAAGAACATCCCATCTAAAAGCTCCTGCCCAAACGACTGAAAGTACGGAAGATAGTTATTTTGTTATTCGTATGACTAAAGCATTGTTTATATTAGAATACCTAAATTCATTCAATGACTTACAAACAATTAGTATTGCGTATAATTAATACAATTTTAGTGTTTTGATATTTTTGGACTTATTTATTACACTGAACAAAAATAAATTTGCATTACATAGGTACGCAAGGTTTTTTTTTTAACTAAACGGCGTGCTTTACGCAAATGATATTCTGACGTGTAACTTACATGTGTCGGATCATTTACGAATGAAAAGATGATCATGAAACACCTTATTCTTGTTACTTTTCCTAATGATAATACCATCCACGATTTCGAATTCCGGGGGCAAGTGGGTGTGGTACAATTGGCAATGAATAATGTTGCGGTCGAGCGTCGTGGTCAGACATGCACGGCAGTGATTCGTGCAAACCCATCGTATCGTTTTTATACACGTGACTTGGTGGTTAAATGTGTAGCCGTTGATTATGCAAACATCTTTGCCGCGATTGTTTTTTACCCAAGTAACTGAAAATATTCAGAACTAGTTATTATCCTACTCAAAAATAAATCTTGGAATGATTGATAAAATTAAAATAAATTCAGCCATATATGTGTAGGTTTCAAGTTAAACCTTCTACATAATAGTTTTATCACACAGATTAATAAAAAGTTACTGATTATGGGTCATTAGACACATTACGTTAAATAAAACAATTTAAACCATAGGCAATTCATTTTTAATAATAATGACCTTGTGCTGGTGCGACAACGGCTCGTTCCGTAAGTGCAAACACAAACCTTTGCCCTATATTTTGACTAAATACCCATCACTGACTACAAAGTTCGGGGCAGGATGAGAATGGTCTAAGAGCGATTTGTTTATTTTTTAATTTAATTAATATAATGTAAAAAGAACATGAGTAAAATTTTAAAAAGGTTTTATTTCAGGCAACACGTGCAGACGTAGACCCATATAAAACTACAATTTATAACGCCAAAAACAAATACTTAAGACTAAAATAAAAGTTAAACAATAAAAAGTTTTGGTGCACGGAAAGCCAGTGCCTAAACATATTACCTACAACTAATGTTGCGGTACACCGACATGAGGATGGTGTTTTGCGAGCGGCGCATTTCCTCCCAAAAGGAAGCAATGAGCGCGTGTACTACTGCGAAGTCAGGGATATAAAATATTGAGATGAAAAGGCGACGAGTATATCAAACATTATTTTAATGGCTACAATTATGTAATGTAATGTGTGGTAAATTGGACACATAATACGCATTGACAAAACATGAGCAAAAACTAAAATTGAAATTAAATGGGAATTAATATATTTATTTACATACAAGATATAAGTACACGGTGTTTCCTGTAACAGGAGCAATAAATTAAACTGGAGGCTGTACGCCTCAAACTGACCAACATTTGTTCAGCAACTTTTTAAAATTATTATGACATTTTTAGATTATACCTTTTTCATACTAATTAAATATTATTTTCAATGTACGCTGCCATCTGTGTGTTTGACGTTGCTTGTCACCCTTTAAGCATAACAAATTTTGCAATACATTGCGTCTTAGAATAAACTTTAAAGTGTAATGAAAATCAGAACACAAGTTATTTTTAAAAGTTGCTGAACAAATGTTGGTCAGTTTGAGGAGTACAGCCTACAGCTTAATTTAATGCTCCTGTTCCAGGAAACACCCGGTATACAGACCGAACCGAACCGAAACCGAAAACTACGTAACCGAAATTAGTAAATAGCTTTAATCTAAAATAGGCCCTTGAAAGAAATTAAATTAGTATTATATAAAACTATGTTTAAACTAAATTAAAGCTACCTAGTAGTAAAAAAAAGGTTAAAAATAAACCTTAAAAAAAACTGCCGAAATTATAAAAAGAACATCCCATCTAAAAGCTCCAGCCCAAACGACTGAAAGTACGGAAGATAGTTATTTTGTTATTCGTATGACTAAAGCATTGTTTATATTAGAATACCTAAATTCAGTAAATGACTTACAAACGTTTAGTATTGCGTATAATTAATACAATTTCAGTATTTTTGACATTTTTGTACTTATTTATTACGCTGAACAAAAATAAATTTGTAAGGTACGCAAGTTTTTTTTTAACTAAACGGCGTTCTTTACGCAAATGATATTCTGACGTGTAACTTACATGTGTCGGATCATTTACGAATGAAAAGATGATCATGAAACACCTTATTCTTGTTACTTTTCCTAATGATAATACCATCCACGATTTCGAATTCCGGGGGCAAGTGGGTGTGGTACAATTGGCAATGAATAATGTTGCGGTCGAGCGTCGTGGTCAGACATGCACGGCAGTGATTCGTGCAAACCCATCGTATCGTTTTTATACACGTGACTTGGTGGTTAAATGTGTAGCCGTTGATTATGCAAACATCTTTGCCGCGATTGTTTTTGACCCAAGTAACTGAAAATATTCAGAAGTAGTTATTATCCTACTCAAAAATCAATTTTGGAATGATTGATAATAATTTATAAATTCAGATTCAGATTCAGATATTTATATACAATACCGGCCAATAATATATCACCTTTGAGTGTTTTTGTATGAGCTTGTATAGAGTAAACAATATAGGTTAGTTTGTAGATTGCATATTTTACTAGTCATTTTATACAAATATATGATGAATATTGCAATGAAATACTGTGAATTACAATAGGATACTCAACATATTACTAAAAACCCTCTAGTAAAAAAATGAAGTTAACAATACTTGAAAAAAAAAAGTGTATGACAAATGAAATATATATAATTATATGAATAAATTAATTTAAAGAAAACAATGTAATGTTTAGTTTAAAATAAATTTAGCCATATATAGGTTTCAAATTAAACCTAGTATGTACATAATAGTTTTATATTATGGGCCATTAGATACATTACATTAAATAAAACAATTTTAACATAGGTAATTCATTTTTAATAATAATTAATAATATAATTACTTAATTACGTACCATCAGGTGCTAAAATACAATTTAAATATTGGGTCTGTTTAATTCAGGATATTAATTGTTAATGTATGTGAAACAAGCATAAAGTCCGTCTAACGCAAGTAACGCAGCGTACTACGTAGGCGAACAACACGCGAACGCGAAGCGAAGCGATGCGGCGCGGGATGAATCAATCCTTTGATACCTATAGAAGTGTCCGGCGTGGGCGATCTCGTTGCGAACGCGAACGCCGTCCGCCCGCCGCGCCGCTTCGCTTCGCGTTCGCGAGTTGTTCGCTTACGTAAGACGCTGCGTAATAAGTATGCTAAGTGTGCAATGGCTTGGCGAGAGAGGCACTGAGGTCACGAGGGCGCCATATTTGACGTACTATCATTGCACTTGGTGTAAAAACTTGCAATTGAAACGTGAACATGTGGTCGAACTCAAACTTGTCATTCCTGTTCCACTGTATTGATTTTATACCTAATCTTTAATGAGCAATAAAAACAAAAATTATTTATTTATTTTATTATATTATAGGACATTCTTACACAGAAAAATATTCTATTGACGATGATAATTTTATCATGTACTTATATAATTATTTGTTACATATTTCGACTATCTATGATGATGAATGTTACTTCGATTACGTGAGTCATTCACGAACATTCATTCATTCATTATTTTAAAATTATGGCTTCAGTCCAGTAGGACAATTTTTTTTTTCTTTTTCCAAATATGCAAGTTTACAGTTCTAAACCAAAGCACTTACATACTACAATAAATCATATTGTTAAATTACATTATATTAATTCACGCATGTCAAACTATAATTTAAATAATTTCTTCAATACCAATTGTACTCGGTCATATTATTAAATTAGTAGTTTTGCCAGTATCAAGGTCTTAGGAGCTTTAAATACGACTAAAATTGTACGGTTAGTACAACACAGTGTACGGTGAATTTATTAGCTCTTGTAAAGCGATAGCTCGACTTTACAAAGAAGCACGTGGACTACTGGTCGTTGACTCCAAAATGGTGGTTAAACGCGATTCAAGATTAATTCTTCATTCACTGCACACTACCACAGTAGTTAACTGTATAATAAGCTATTGATATTAAACGTTAAACAATATAAATTAGCAAAAAACAAAGCAATAAACACGAGGCTATCAAGATGGCGCTCGAACCGAAAGTCACGAACAATAAAAGTGACATTATTCGGATTTCAACTGCTACTGCAATAGTTGCGAAAAACAATTAAGTTGATTTTTGGCAATTGACTTCAGATAGTTCAGATTAATCATCGTACCTATCTTATTTTGTGATTAATAATCTGCTAATGATAATATTATTATTTCGCTGTAAATCCTAGGTCCTTTAGTAAGTGTAAATAACCCTTATTTACAATGAATGCAAAATCCAAGTAGCCATACATTTATGCAACCCTTTTTAACAAAGTATATTCTGGGCCCTATTTCTCGAACGGTATTAGATTAATATTATTAGTCCACGAACTGTCAAATCGTATGGGTTACCATGGCAACACATTAATATTATTAGACTAATAGCGTTCGAGAAATGGGCCCCTGATTCTGACGCGTCTCTCTTGTAACTTACATGTGTCATTTACGAATGAAAAGATGGTCCCAATGCACTAATTTCTTGGCCCTTTTTTTAATCATAACACCATCCACGATTTGAAATTCCTGAGGCAAGTGGGTGTGGTGCAATCTGTAATGAAGAATGCTGCGGTCGAGCGTCGTGGTTAAACAAGCACGGCAGCGCATATTGCTCGTACATACCCATCGCATCGTAGTATTACTAGTGCCATGGTGGAAAAATGTGTAGCCATTGACTATGCAGATATCCTTCCCGAGATTAGATTTGGTCCAAATCACTGAAATAATATAGGTAGTAGTTATTTTCTTGCTCAATAAACATACTGAAAATTAAGTATTATAGTAAAGTATTGGTTATATTTTATACTGAAGAAAAGTGGTAAAAAGTAACTTTGTTTGGTTTAAATTATATTCAGCCATGTACCTAAGTAGTAAGTAAGTAAGTATAGATTTCAAATTAAACCTAGCAAAAGTTTTCTTGTCAACCATTACATTATAATGAATAAAGCAGGGTAAACACCACTAATTCATCGTTAATGCCAGTAGAAAAATGTAATTTAGGTAAATATCTTGTTTGTCTAACCATCGCAATAATTTATAGGTATCAGTATCACTAATAAGTACCTACCTATTTACTTTATTTTTATCTGGAAATTGACTGTTAAAATGTGTTTTATGGCATTAAGTTCAATTAATATTTAAGCTTTAAGCTTTGATGTAGGTAATGTAGACACTTGCTGAAACCCATTCACGGATAGGTATTTATATAAATAGATATCCGTAAACCGGTTTCATTTAATGCAATTATTATTATCTTTTAAAATTAAAATAATTTTGTTTTGTTTTATTTTATTATTAAGGATCACCAACAGTGGCGTCAAAATCTTAATTATAAGCTAAAATCATTTGCGTTATATTTGATTATAAATGCGCCACCAATTTTATTACAGGTGAACACAGCATGCATTAATAGTAAGGTTACTCTAAACTAAACAATTTAATAAGATAAGAGAACGAATGTCCTTTTACTATAAGCTAAAAGACTATAATTATATAGTTGGTAAAGCAAATCTTGTCAGTCGAAAAAGGGGGCAAATATTGTAGGCGCGATGGGTTATCGTCCCATAGAAAATTTGAATTTCACACCTTTTTCCACTGACAAGATTAGCTTGACTAACTATAAACACTAAACTGTATATAAATAGTGAATCATTTATTTATTTATTTATCATGTAATAGATAATAGGTACCTACTAATAATCCGTCCTTAATTAAAAAGTTTGGAGCAGGATTGGAATGGTCTAAAAGTCAGACGTAGGTACACTTCCCGTTCAAGCGTGGTCATGATCCTGGCGCTGGTGCGACAACGGCTCGTTTCGTAAGTGCAGACACAAACCTTTGCCCTATATTCTGACTAAATAACCATCACTGACTACAAAGTTCGGGGCAGGATGAGAATGGTCAAAGAGCCCACTCAACACTTCCCGTCCGCGCGTGGTCAAGATCTTGGCACGACATCGGTTTGTCCCGTAAGTGCAGATCCATCGAAGCGTGTTGGATTGCCCTTTTTGCAAGCTGAATGTATATCCGTTGACGATGCACATGTCTTTGCCGCGCTGGTTTTTGACCCAGGACACTGGAAAAGTAAGTAAGTAAACACTTTATTGTATGAAAAAGAAAGGAATCATAAAAATTTACACTATCACATGTTTATTTTTTTAATTTAATTAATATAATGTAAAAAGAACATGATTACAATTTAAAAGAAGGTTTTATTTCAGGCAACGCGTACAGACGTACATCCATATAAAAGTACAATTTAAAATACCAAAATTTGGCTGCGAAGAATTGTGCACCTCGAATTGTCCTGTCCTCGGTTCGAAAATCCGAAGTTACTGTACTGCCAGTTCTTCGGTCACCAGTATCGACAAAAAGGCATCATATCATTGACATATATCTAAGGATACGGGCAACAAGAATGGGGCCAGTACAGCGGTGTCACTCACGAATTCGAGCCAATCGTGCAGTCTAACGCAACTAGTTGCGCCACTTGCGCCCAATCGCGCGCGCCCGCGCGATGCGTACTCTCATCAACCAATCGCGTTGTGGCGAACTAGCACCACTGTTATTGCCCGTAAGGCCCGTCCTTAGATATATATCAATACATCATACTGCATGTTCGTTTTATTATTTATCACTAATACAAGTTCAAAGAAAAAGCCTATGGATTGAAAACATGAAAAACACTAACTAAAATATGAACAATGTTGATAGCAAAATCCAACTTTGATTGCTTATTTGGGCACACACGGTACATGTATTTTATAACTACTGCATATACACGGTGGCTAAAAATAAGTACATTCCCGTTGCCAGGGAGGTTTTCCTCCCTGGGTTTTGGGATTATACTCAGCAACTTTTATTATGGGACCAACCTCAGTCTTTTTAGCCATTCTGTATACAGATTTCATTAAAGTATAATCCATTGAAGAAAAATAATACAAGCTCTTTTCTGTATTTACTCGTCATACCTACACATACGTAATGTTTATATTTTAAAGTACACCCCATCTCGTATTGTATAATTTGGCGGCGAATGATTGTGGTTCAGCTCAGCCTTCACAAGTTCTCCTCCAGTGGAAGTGATGACGCGCGCTCTGCACTTGTTCTGACCGGAGGCCGAGGTGCAAATCCACCGCTTGGTGTACGTAGACCTGAGCTGGAAGCAGAAGCTATAGCCGTTGATGAGGACCATCAACTTACCGCGGGAATTCGTCGCCCATGTCACTGAAAATATATATTTTTAACATTTAAGAACAGCTAATCCACTACTAGAAATATAAAAAAGCGAGAGATGTATGTTTTATCCTTTTAATTTCTATCAGTTCAAATCAAGAACCACTAACCCACTGCTAGAAACTAAAAAATACAAAAAGGAAAAGAGGACGAGTATATAAAAACGAAACATAATTTTAATGTATTTATACGTTTTATTTTTTTAATTTGCATCACAACAGTTTAAAGTAAATTCCATCTTGAATCGTGTACTGCGGCGGTGGGTGATTATGTTTCAAGTCAGCCTTCACAATCTGTCCTTCCAAATTAGTGAGGACTTTCGCTTTGCACTTAATATAACCCGAGTTGGAAGTGCAAACCCACCGCTTCGTATGTATAGAAGTTTGTTGGTGGCAGAAGCTGTACCCGTTGACGAGGACCATCGGCTTGCCGCGGGCGGTTGTCGTCCAAATTACTGAGAAAAGTTTTCAAAGATTGAAGAGTCAAAAGAAGTTCATGTCTCGGATAACCCACTACTAGAAACTAATAGCCAAGAAAGACAAGGAAATGAAAAGGCGAAGAGTATATAAAAACATTATTTTACTGGCTACAATTATGAATGGGAAATAGTTATTTGTTATACAAGGGTGCAAAGTTGTATTTTACCCGCGAGTGTTTCAACACACGATAAGTAAAATACATTTGTGCCCGTGTGTAACACAAAACTTTTCACCTCACTATAGCGAGGAAAGTGCAATACCCACAGGCGTTAGATCATCTTCATCACTGGAATCACTCATTTCTTTACGATATTATAACAGAAAACTCTGGAAGTTGTGTATTTTTACGCGAGTCGGTGAGAAAAGGTTTTAAGTAAAAAAATTGTTGACAATGTTGACATTTCGGATGTATTAAATGTCAACGATGCGTTTTGAAATTGCATCGACTCAACTACAACAACTAAAAAAACAAACGTTTCTTATGGAATTTTAAGGTTTATGACTTAAAATCATTAAATAAAGCTAAATTTGGTATTTTTTATTAGATTCTCAAACCATTTATTTTATGATAATTAATATCGAACGAACCATTATCATGAGCGTTTTACGTTTTGTTATCTGTCAAGCTACTTAAACACGCTGCATCCAAGGTCAAATTACTTTCCCCACTAGTGGATAAAACGCGTTTTTCCCCGCTTGTATTGAAGGATAAACGACAACTTTCCGAGCTTGTGGGGGGAAAAGTCCTTATATTACATTGAACACTGCGGTCGGTTGCAGAACTGGTTATGTGTACCCCTGGATGTTGGACTACGCAAATGTATCTACGCATGTAGCGTGCCACATCAATTATCTTTTATCATACGTATTTTTTCCTTTTTTTTTATTTATACCATTTTAACCTACAGTTTCAAGTACATTCCATCTCGAATCGCGTAGTTCGGCGGTGGGTGATCATGTTTTAAATCAGCCTTCTGAATCTGTCCTTCCGTATTAATGATGACACGCGCTTTGCATTTAATATGACCAGAATTCGAGGTGCAAATCCACCGTTCCGTGTGGGTATAAGTATGCTGGTGACAAAAACTGTAGCCGTTGATGACGACCATTGGCTTGCCGCGGGCACTCGTTGTCCATGTCACTGAAAAATTTAGAGTTTATTAGGCCTTCAGCACACGAGGCATAGGCGTGAGCGTCGCGTAAGCGTGGCGTGAGCGTCGCGTAGAACAAGAACGCTACGAGTACGTACAAGTTCAAACAAGTCCGCACACGAAGCGTAGTCGTAGCGTAGCGTGAGATCTCTGTCTTCATTACGACAGGCGTAAGCATGGCGTAAGCGTGAAGAACTTGTATGCAAACAGGACGACCACGCTTACGCGACGCTTGGTGTCCAGAGGGCATAGTAGCGAACCACGTTCGACGTCATCGATGTGTTGCCTCTCTGTCGCACTTGTAAATTCGTACGTAAGTGTGACAGGGAGGCAACACGTCGAACGTGGTTCGCGGTAGGCCCTTAGAAATCTACGTCTCTCGTAACACGCCACGCTTACGCGACGATCACGCCTACGCCTCGTGTGCTGAATGCCTTAAGAGACGTTAAATTTAAGGCAAGTAAATTGTAGGACATATCATATGTGTGTCTTTTACTTGTCTGTCTTAAATCAAATATACATGAACTCTTTAAAGCTGAACTAGCCTGATAAAGTGAACATAAATATTTGGGTACAATATTGATGAATATATTTCAATAGGTAAAGTACGAGTAGGTACATTATTGTCACTACAAGAAATGAAGTAGGTAAGATTTTATGGATAGGCAGTGGTCGACTTTCAAAATATTTTTAAAGACAGAAATAGGATATAATTACATAAGGATACCTACGGAATCTATGGGGCGCGAGTCTGACTCGCTTTTGGTAAATAAATTAAAATGCAGTTTATTCATAATTTTTTAGTACGATACTTTTACTCACGTCTAATTATATAATAAAAAAAAATACAAAATTCAATCGTATGTATCAACCTATTTCTGTCAGTAAAGTATTTAACCTTTTCGACTCCAATGACCGATATATACGCACCGCAGGTTCAACGCCAAAGACGATTAATCGTTCATAGACCACAGAGCAATATAGACCTACGTGCATGTGCATAAAGTTCAATTTTAGTTTTGACACTTCGGTGACGAGGCGCCTGGATGACAGGTTTTGTGTTCGACACGGCGTCGAAAATGTTAACCGACTAATGTGCACAATTTTATAATTTGCCATAATTAAAAGGAGAAGAAAAGATGAGACCAGAGAGTGTTAATCATGGATGGTCATAAAACATGGTTTGATACATACAGTTTTTGAACATCCCACACAAAAAGTTTGGACTCGTTTTTTGCAAACAACACACACCCGGCGATTTTTTGTATTTGTATTTGGCAGACACGGAAATACGTCCAGGTGGTGTTGTCTAACCCATTCAGCCTGCACAGTGGCGATGGTCGAATTGGTTGTGTTGTTGATGAAGATCTCCTTGCCACGAACACCTGTTGTCCAGGTCACTGAAAATTTAAAGTTAAGAGCCTTGTGACATTGTGTACATTTCAATGGTTCTGAACAAACACGTTACAAAAAAACCAAGTAAGGTCGACTTTTCAAAACATGTTTAACAGGGCAATGATGATATAAAACATAATTTGTGTTAGTTCCTATTTTTATTAACTCCTAATCAGTTAAATTCTACAGTTTAAAGTAGACCCCATCTCGAATCGAGTATTGCGGCGGTGGGTGGTTATGATTCAGCTCAGCCTTCACAATCTCTCCTTCCTTAGTAGTGATGACACGCGCCTTGCACTTGCGCCCCGTGGTGCATATCCACCGCACGGTGTACATAGAAGTTTGCTGGTGACAGAAACTGTATCCGTTGATGACTACCATCTTCTTGCCGTGGAGATTCCTCACCCAGGTCACTGGAAAAGTACAGGTTTAAATACCGAGATACGTTCGATGATATATTGCAGGTCGGCAAACTTTTGAGAAGAGCCAGCCGCTGTAGAAATCACCAGTTTTAGGAATCTCAAAGAGCCGCAAATGTTGTTTTCAGTGGCCTAAGAACTCAAAATGTGTTTTTGTCGCTTGGAAAGCCGCAATCGTAGAGGCACGCGGTTCTCGAGATGCGATTTGCCGACTTGCTTTACTGGTTCAATCTAAAATTTTAATCATCGGACCTGAAACCAATATACCTATTGTCGGCCATGTTGCTCCTGAGCTAGAAGTAGTTGATTGTGTCTCTGTCAATCTAGTTTCCTATAAATACTCTGTTATTAAAGGCGAAGCTCTAAACTGAAAGTGAGCTGGCGTTGCTTATATTGAGAAAAGTAAATAAGTATAAATATTCTTTTTAATACAGTTGCTCAAAAGTGCTAATTTACGTAGCTGTTTAGCGTTCGCAAAGTTGGTTTTTGCGAACTAGTGCTTTTTACTTTTCCAGCTTTTTTAAATTTGATTCTGACATTAATCGATACGTCCACACCAAAGTTTGGATGTTCAAAAATTTATTTATATTTATTTTGCCATTAGACATTTATTACGTACAAAAAGTATTGTTACACGATATAAAGTAAATATCTATTTGTTATTATATAAATAAAACGTTATATAATACAATATTTCACAAAAAAACTTTTTTATTATTTGGCTGAATGGAACTATCATTGCTACGTTGGCTGTAGATAACAGAAAAAAATAAAATCAAAACCGGCGCCCGCTATTTTCACTTCAAATTTAGTTGTATCAAAATAATTAACTGAAATTGCAACTGTGTTTTTGTATGAAATGAGTAAATGTTATTAATTTTTGCAATGTAAATCAACGCTGAACGTAGTTTATAGTGCTGAATAATATATAATATACAATATCATTTAAGTTCGTGGGAAAATTCGTAACTGTAAGTGTAATACTCATGTAACCAATATTTGTTCAGTTATGATTTTTTCGCAAATGTATTATAAAACGTCGTTCAATGTACGTGTGAAAGTGTTATTACTTACTTGTCCCGTGTATTCTCAAGACTGTCAATAATAACACACTTTTCACACTTGCATTGAAATGTACTATTATTGCACGATCTGGGGGCACGGTAGTGCCCCCGCCAAGACGATCGAAGCGAAGCGCAAGGGCACTACCTACCTTTTCTCGAAGCGCTTCGTCCTTTTCTTGAACCCAGATAAAAAAACAAAACAGTATCTAACTATTCCAAATTTTATAGTAGATTCCATCTTGAATCCTGTACTGTGGTGGCGGGTGACCGTGATGCAGCACAGCTTTCATAATGTGTCCTTCTGTCGTGGTTATGAGTCGCGCCCTGCACTTGCTCACGCCAAACGTACAGACCCATCGCGAGGAGTTCTTATAATTCTCTTGTTGGTAGAAACTGAAGCCGTTAATGAGGATTAGTGGCTTGCCGCGAACATTTGTCGTCCAGGTCACTGGGAAATATATAGGTAGAATTCAAAATTTGGAGAACCTTGTCATATAGCACTATATGTAACGAGTATAAACTTTATGAAAGAAATACCTTACCTACCTTACCTCTTACATCTGTAATAATAAGGAAAATACTACCGGTTGAAATGGGGTAAATTCATTATGGTCACTCTGCGCTTGCCTTTGTGTGTGGTTAAATTAATAGGCGACTTTAGACTTTCTGTGAGCTCGTGAAATCTCGGGAAAATGAATTATCATGCTAATGAACCCCGGGTAGATAGATTTTCTCTTTGTTGCCCTATTACATAGATCCTTAGCTTAGGTAAAAAATATAATGACGTAGAGAGTAAAAGACGCCTATAAATAAACATTACGCCAATTTTATTGTCCTTTAGATTAGCGTTAGCCAGCGCGAAACACAATGTTAACACTGATTGGTGATTGCGTAAATAAAATGTTTTAGCTCGGAAAATAATTAAGAGGAGGAGTAGACCCCCTGTAATGTAGTTTATAGAAGCAATCGATGCAATACGACCTGTTGCAGTCACTACATTTTGTTCTAATTTTTCTCGTTTTCTTGTCTGCTTGCCTACTGGCCATTGTGAGCCTACATTTTGCGTAGCAACTGACACAGTTTCTTCTCTTCTCTATTTTAATCAATCGATGAAGCTTCATTCGAAGAATATGAAGTTCTGAAATATAAATTAAAATAAATTATACGATAAAACTATTGTATGTAAGACAATGATTCATTTTGCCGTGTGAATGATATGAGTAGGTAGTAGGTACGCCCACATAAAGCTTTTATTAAGTTTAGGCAAATTGCGAGTACCCATTGTCTTGTAAGGTTAATTTGTTTACTGTAGTTAGTAAGTACAAAATTGTAAATAGTTACCTATTTGAAGTATGGAAAAGTAAAAAGGTTTTATTTCATATTTAAAATAAATAATACTATTCTAAAGCATCAAACTGTTTACTGATATAATAACAATAAATTTATTTAAGGCATAAAAAGGAATGGCCAATTAATTGTAATTTATAATGTAGCTCATTTAAACAAAAATAATGATATGTTTAGTTTCATTGATAACATTTTTTTGGTTTTTGTGTCTGCCGTAACATAATAGTGAGCAGTTCTTTCGCTCATCTGTTCTGATGAATTGGTAAAATGAGAACAGTTTCCTTTGGCAGCCTGTTAAGTAAAAAATCGTAGATCATCTATCTAACCAATATTTCAACGACAGATGTGGATTATTCGACTTAGGCTTCCTGCATCAATCACCACAAAATACAACCGGTCGTCCATTCATCTAATCAAAACCATACAGATGTTTTTTTATGTAATTAAAAAAATGTACCAGTTGTCATTTATACTCGTAATTTAAGTCGTTTTCAATGAACCGTTTCGATAAACTAAACTTAGAACGATATATTTTGTGACTTAAAGCGGGAAAAATATACCCTTATGAATCTTAAACGGTTTAGGCGGATGATTATGCTCTAATTTATCCTTGATTAACAAAACACCTTCCAATGACGTGATGCACCTGGCTCTGCACTTCTTGCTGGTGAGCTTGCAGAAACATTGGCAGCGCCACGACATGGTTCTCTCCATGCGTTCGTGGACGAAGAAGGTGAAGCCATTCACGATCAGAACGTTACTTCCTCTGACGTTTTGGTAACATTGCACTGAAAGAAAGAAATAGGTAACTCTAATGAAAACTGCAAATTTCTAAAATTTCAAGGTCTAAAATCAGTTCCCTCTACTGTTCCGAGTGAATAACATTACAATATTTAATTTAAAACGGCTACAGCTAATCGCTGCATCAAACATATAAAATTGACATGACAACATAGTACCTACTTGATTGTGAAATGACGAAATAGATTGTCGAAATAATAGGCATAAAAATATAGGTAACTGATAACAGTTATACTGTAATTACTTGTTTTTATGAACTTTAACTTAATAACATTTTGCTAACCTTATCAAGGAAACACATCATATGCAAAAAATGCATCAAATCAATTCACTTATACTAATCTAATGGACGGTTTATTTTTAATTTAGTACTTACATAAATTAATAACATAAAGATATTAAATAAATATGTTCATTAGTAATATTTCATTATTACGTAAAGATAACTTTGATCACAATGGAAATTCACCAAATAATATTAAAAACATTCTGCCCGATTTTAAGAATACAATCATAATTATGGTGTTTTAATTTTTATTAGGAAGGTGACTTATATTCTCGTTTTTTTAACAAAATATTTATTATTTAATATTGCCCGAATTTTATTACCTTGAAGCATATACATAAGTATCTTGCAAAATTCAAACTACAAAAAACAATTGCGCTACTGCTCTTATCATCCGGGAACGAAAACACCGTTAAAATATCTTAAACTGTCTGGGTGGATGTTTATGGCGCGGTCCATCTCCTACCAGCAACACTTCTCAGTCCACCATGCTTTTGACTTGAGCCTTGCCCTAACTTTGATTGTACGTATGTCTATCTCCACAACAGAACAAATAATGGTACTTTTTGTTTAATTTATCGATTTTCAACCTTGTTTACAAATAAGTTAACTAAAAAACAATTGTGCTAATGCCCTGATCATCCGGTAACGAAAACACCGTTAAATATGTTAAACGGTCTGGGTGGATGTTTATGGCGCGGTCCATCTCCTACTAGGAACACTTCTCAGTCCACCATGCCTTTGACTTGAGCCTTGCCCTAGCTTTGATTGTACGTATGTCTATCTCCACAACAGAACATATGATAATACTTTTTGTTTATCGTTTTTCAACCTTGTTTACAAATACCTAAGTTAACTAAAAAACAATTGCGCTAATGCCCTGATGATCCGGGAACGAAAACACCGTTAAATATCTTAAACGGTCTGGGTGGGTGGTTATGGCGCGGTCCATCTCCTGCTAGCAACACATCTCCGTCCACCGTGGTCTTAACCCTTGCCCTACACATGTTCTTGGTGGACCGGTCTATGCAGCAGCAGCGCCAGGATGTGGTGTCTTTCTTTCGCTCCATCTCTTACTAGGAACACTTCTCAGTCCACCATGCTTTTGACTTGAGCCTTGCCCTAACTTTGATTGTACGTATGTCTATGTCCACAACAGAACATATGATAATATTTTTTGTTTATCGATTTTCAACCTTGTTTACAAATACCTAAGTTAACTAAAAAACAATTGCGCTAATGCCCTGATGATCCGGGAACGAAAACACCGTTAAATATCTTAAACGGTCTGGGTGGGTGGTTATGGCGCGGTCCATCTCCTGCTAGCAACACATCTCCGTCCACCGTGGTCTTAACCCTTGCCCTACACATGTTCTTGGTGGACCGGTCTATGCAGCAGCAGCGCCAGGATGTGGTGTCTTTCTTTCGCTCCATCTCTTACTAGGAACACTTCTCAGTCCACCATGCTTTTGACTTGAGCCTTGCCCTAACTTTGATTGTACGTATGTCTATGTCCACAACAGAACATATGATAATATTTTTTGTTTATCGATTTTCAACCTTGTTTACAAATACCTAAGTTAACTAAAAAACAATTGCGCTAATGCCCTGATGATCCGGGAACGAAAACACCGTTAAATATCTTAAACGGTCTGGGTGGGTGGTTATGGCGCGGTCCATCGCCTGCTAGCAACACTTCTCCGTCCACCGTGGTCTTAACCCTTGCCCTACACATGTTCTTGGTGGACCGGTCTATGCAGCAGCAGCGCCAGGATGTGGTGTCTTTCTTTCGCTCGTGGATGCTGAACGGAAAGCTTTTCAAGATGAGCACGGCGTTGCCTTTCTTGTTGTAGGCGATTTGCGCTGAAATATAAATGATACTTAGCATAACTATACTTAATATTTAGGTAGGTAGATTGTAGAAGAAACTTAAGTTACACAGTTTTTGTGCATATCTGCAAACTTCTGGCTTGCAATAACTATCTTCAGCAACCTATTTTGTTCAATGTACTTTTCTTTGTAGGTATTTTGAATGAATTATTGCTATTCTAGCCCATTCATCAAGCTTGAACGTAAACAAGTTACGAGTAGAGCAAGACAGGAATAACTACCTCCCGGTGTGTTTTATAATCATCAAAAACCCCAAACCTTTTTTTTCCTAAAACTATATTTCTTAAACGTTAAAATTAAATACACGATTCGACGATTAACTGGCTTAAATATATTTAAAACATTTAGGAATTAGTCTCGTCTACGTTGTGACTATGACACTTGTTAATGCACAAAAAGTAGGTACAAAAAACCATTTTTTTAAATTACACTTCGCTTACAATAAAAGCTAAAAAAATCTTATGGCACATAAAACATAGGTAAAGCGATTATAATTTAGATCACAGATTTGAGATAAGAAAACGTAGGTGTAACCGAAAAAGTGTTTACAATTTGTTACATAATATACATTGAGATCTCTTTTTTGAAATTATTGTTTGAAACTCTCAGTGACTAATTATAGTGCGACATAAAATAGTAGAAATTAAATATAATGGAACTAAAATATTTCCATACTAATAGTTGCCATGTTTAACCATTTACGTCAAAAATGTGACAGTTACGTAAGAAGTGGCGCCCTCAATAATTTTATACAATTTCTTGTCGGACTATACCTGTCTTGTCTTACTTGTACATTTGTAAACACAATTTATGACGTTTTTTGACCCGAATATGCGGCAAACTTTGCGTGCGAATTTAAAATAAATATGTACCTAGGTATAGGTATCTAGATTAAATAATCGCAAATTCGAGCTTTAACTATAAGATTTCATTGAATAAATTAATACTTTCTCAGAGGATTTTTAATAGTCATCCAAAACCCACTCTATGACTGTCGCGATTACATATATATGTAAGTTCAAATTACATGTTTATGCACTGCCGCAATACAAAATTCGGACAGTTTTTGGAAGAAAATTACGCCATAACCAACAATATTGAGCGTTATTATAATAATTCCAATCTAACGCTAGTAACAAATGTTAAAAATATTTGTCTAGTTAGTACCGTCGGCATTGTACAGGCGTAGTTAAAATAAGGTAGCAAAACTTGAACTAGACTAAATTTACGTACATCAAATAGTAGGTCATAAATCATGACACAACATTGTCTGACGTAAAATGTATGGCTCTATTTATATCTAAATACACTATTATTTTTATATGTCAATTGTGACCTCTTATGTCACAAAAGAGCCTTGTAAAAAAATCCTACATATAAGCTGGCTATATACAATACCTTACGTATAAGCATGTAGCTGCCCAGGTAGCACAGATAGCTGTATAGCAGCCGAATAATGACTGGGTAAGAGATAATCAGTTACCCTGACATTATTCGGCTGCTATACAGCTACTGTGCTACCTGGGTGACTAGTCGCGATACCGCATAAAGTACATACATACACACCTCCATTGATGATGTAATTCGAAGCGATATGCCCGTGCTCCAGCTAAGCCTAGAGGAGCTTGAGTACTTGGTCATGATAAAGCGCGCCTTTTGTTCCCCAGCGCGTGCAGAATCAAAGGTTGGTGGGAAGGTGTGACTCACCTCACGCATCGAACTGTCTAAAGTTTAAAGTACACGCCTCCATTGATGACATAATTCGGAGCGGTATGCCCGTGCTCCAGCTGCGCCGTAAAGAAGTCGCACATGGGGAATTTGATCATGATGAAGCGCGCGTTTTGTTTCCAAGTCCTCGCAGCGTCAGATATTGGTGCACAGGTGTGACTTACCATTACCACACGTTTAGAACCGTCTAAAGTTTAAAGTACACGCCTCCATTGATGACGTAATTCGGCGCAGTATGCCCGTGCTGTAACTGCGCCGTGAGCAGTTCGCACTTGGGGTACTTGGTCATGATAAAGCGCGCCTTGCAGGTCCCCCAGCGGGTGCAGCGCCAGATATTGGTGCGCAGGTTCGACGCGCCGCAATAGAAGGTGTAACCGCCAACCAGGGCGAGTTGCTTGCCTGATGCGTTGCGGACGAAGCGCACTGGAGAAAGGGACTTGGTTAGTTTGGGGGCAAAGGAATTAATTTAATAGTAGTAGAGATTAACTGCCATTATTAACGCGAGTTACCCAGTTGCTAGTGTACGTGCGTGACACTGACATAAGTGGACACTGGTAGTGATAATATCCACCATTGGTTTGGGTAAATTAAAAAAAACACATAGACCCGCTAAAAAATTATGATATCATAAACACATTTATGATATATTTATTTTTAAATAACTTAAGGTTATGTAAAATACGTTAAACATTCCTAACATAATAAATGTAAATATAATATAAATAAATAAATGATACGTGTAAACGAATATAACTTACATACATTTACTATTAGACAAGCTCTGTACACCTACTAGTGTACTTTTTGCGTATAGTGATACGAATAGCGTATAGTGAGAGATTTGTTTTAAACTTAAGTAGTAAGTAGACAGAAATATTAATTTGTTTAATAATTAATTACCTAATACTACAAAGTTTTCACAGTGTTAATTTACTAATAAATGAGTATTCATATATTCCATCAATATGCAATATACATATTATATCCCGTATCTGATTTTCTACATTAAAAGTTGTAATGACTACCTACTGGGTTTTATACGGAATATTCCCATTTCGGATGCTTAAAACAGTGCTAACTTCGGCATAACTTTTTTCCTCTTCTCAGGTCTAATGAGTATGCCTTCCTTCACGTAGATCTTTGGTGGTTTGTGGCTATGTTCAAGATTGGTGACACGGATGATACCGCCGTTGGTGAACGCCTTGAACCTGGCCTTGCACGGGTACCCGGAGGTACACCGCCACATCGCTACCTCGGGGACAATCGCCTGGTCGCAGTAGTACGTGTACCCATTCACCACCGCCATCAGCTTGTCAGAGTCGTTTACGTACCATGATATAGCTGCAAAAAAACTCAGATATCAGAAGAGGCAATCAGTGGACGTGGGGCATAGTGTACAATAGTGCAGCTTCTTTAGGGAATTCAAAGTATGACTGTTATGACAAAATATAACATACGCAATTCCATAATTTTTATCAGCGTTTCAAGAAGGAACTGCTATAAATAGCTAATATTTTATCTTAAGAACATTTTCATCAAACTAAGTCGTTAATTTCTACTGATATAAATATAACAACAGTTTATCCAGGTTTAAAAATAATAGGTATTAGAGTTAGATCAAGCTAAAGCGGTAGCGATTTTGATAGCACGGACTGTGCAAGTGTTATTTTAAATGTCATAATTTGATAGAAGTTTGACATGTAAAATAACACACAGCTGTGCTATCAAAATCGCTGCCGAGTTAGCTTGGTCTGACTCTACATGCCTAATGCTTTTATTTCAGGTAAGATCTCACCATAATCTTGATCTGTCTCAAGATTTTACGCTAAAGTCGATGATATATCCCATTAGAGTCTTTATAAAAGGAAGCTTGTTCATGAGGGTGGTCTCCAAAACTGTGCAGTACTTCAAGCCCCTGTGTGGTAATCAGTATAGCTTTGCAGCCGCGGTGGTATCGGGAGCAGTACCAACGGAGGTTGTTGCTGTTGGTGCGACGCTTGCGGTTGTAGAAGAAATTTTGGTAAAGTAGGAGAATGGCTCCGGTCGCCGAGGTGATGAGCTTACATTCTGTAAAATAAGGATGTGTTTTAGAATAATTTCCTTAACTTTCAGTAGATAATGGCCTACTTCTCTTAAATACCTCAAATTAGTAGTAGTAAGTAGTGTTTTAATTTAATAGATCAAATTAAATTGACATCACACTTGCCCACGCAAAAGTCAGCAATGAAGTTACTAAATACATCGATTTATTTTGAGGTTTGTAACTAAACAACATTTGCAATTGTACTATACCCTGCTTTAGAACATTATCTCATTCATTATGAAAGGTACGTAAATAGATACAAACATTTCTTTCTCTGATCCTTTTTTTTTTTTGGTTTGTACAGTGGGTACTTTTTTAAACAAGTGTGGTTATCATAATATATGGTAAGTGAAACGACACCCATGTCAAAAAATAGTATATTTTCTGATAATTATAAATAAATTGATCGTCATGTAAATGCATATTTTACTTCAAAGAATTAGAAACCTTTAGGTAATCAAAATTAATAGTTTTCTTAAAAACTATACGTAGGTACACATAATCTCAAACAGTAGAAGTTCAAATTACGAAAACACGATCCTTGACACGTAAACATAAAATTTAGACCCTGTTCATAGATTATCACCTAAGGAAGTGATCCATATTCCAAAGCTAACGTTCAACCGACTTATAAAACGTGCCATCCCTGGTACGATACAACTTTGGCAGCCCATGGTTATGCTCTCCAGCGTGACTCAGCACCGTGATCGGGCCTGCGAACGCGTCGGTGGAGACGACGCTCACCCTGCACTGGCGATGGTACGACGCGCAGTACCACGAGGTGCCCGTGCGGTTCTTGTGCGGACGATTGTAGAGGAACCCCTCGTGGAACAGGTATGTGCGGTTGTTGATATGAATTATGGTGCTCGCTGCAATGGGAAAAACGGTTTTAGGACGTTTGAGCTAATTTGAGTACCGTAAACAAAGTGTAAATTAGGTGCTAGTAAATACTAGAGCACCCTCTAAAACTTTGATAAATACCAGATAATCGGCGGCGATTAATAAAGGAGATAAAACAGGTTTAAATTAAATCGCAAATATTAGTAGATGTCGAAGAAATATTTATAATAAATAATACTACCATTGATAAACAATAAAAATATCTTAAAGTCAATACTTATCTCTGACTTATATCACTAAATATACAAAAACATTTTTATTTTATTTTAGTAAGGTCATTTTCGAATTTTGAATCACATTCCAAAAATTCTATCAAATTCTTTAGTCTTAAGCTATCACCAATTTTGTTTAAAATCCTACTAAGATACATCATAATGCTTTGGTAAGAATGTTTAATAAACAACGACGAATTATCAATTTTACAATTATTCATAATTGTGAAAATTCCATTAAACTTGATACAGTTACTAATGGAATGCCTATATGTCAATAAAGAACACAGTGGATTAATTCATCAATATAAACATTTATGAAAATATAATATATTTAACATTCAAAATAGCCTAATATAGTTTACAAATTAAAACACAACAAACAACAAAAAACAGAAGACAATAAATAGTGCAACAAAATAATACTACTCTTACATTCGCAGTAATATTAACGATACGGTACACGCAATGTAATGAACATAAATCTACAACACCTTTAACTTAAACACACAATTAATAATTAGACGAATATATATATATATATATATATATTTTTAAACAATTTAGTATTTAAGACACTATACATCTATTTGCCCTTTGGGCTGCATATCAGGCTATTGCAAATCTTACCCTGACCAATTGTATTATTTCTAAGTAGTTGACAATTATGTCTGACACGAAAAGTTTGTGTTGTGATTAAGTAGACACCGAGGAGAACACGTTATTTGCCAAGACCTTGGTTATATGTAGTTTATACTGATATAGTGAATGAAAACTTCTTCTACTTTTAACAAAACAAGGAACTGTAAAACTCCTCTGATACGTTATTTGAAGAATGTCATGCTGTTCCCATGTATTAATTGTTAGCTTATTTACGTAACTTGCATACAATCACAGATACCCTAACGAAACTTGTATCAAGAACAACAGAAAATACTGGCAAACCACTTCAGCATAATGGTGAATGCATCCCAGTAGTGGAGACAACAACGCCATCGATAGTGATAGCCGACGCCTTGCATTTGTGCTTGTGTTTTTTGGCGCATGTCCACCTGATCCGGTTTCCAACCAATGATCTCGAATGTCTGAAGAACTTATGGCCTCCAATATAAATGTTCGTAGACTCTTTGGCAAAACGAGCTCTTAAAATGGCGTGCAGGATATCTAAAAACAATAAAATAACTTATAGCCGATCTGTTGATATAGTGTCTTCTTAATCAAATTTCTTATTAAAAAGGCCATTGAAGTTTTGAATTAAGAAACTTAGTGATACATTCCAATAATAGGACTGAAAGTAATTTAATATTTTTATTCAAAATAGGGAAAGTGTTTTGTTGAAAGGAGTAAGAAGAATAAAACGAAAAAAATACTTTAAAATTGGAATAATTTAAATATAATGTTTCTTGATTACAAAATAACACACAATATTTATTACTGAAATACTGACACTCATTATAACATGCACACACAAAATGAATTGCATAAATAACAACAAATACATAGAAATTCCTGAATTGGCCGATTTAAATCAGCTACAATTTTATGAAGGTTCCTGATTCAGTGAGATGGTATCTGGGAGGGTCATGGTTGTGGTACTTGGAAGCCGACGTCAGTTTCCCCGTAGAATCTGTTCGGGCTTTAGCCATGCATCCTGCTCTCTTCTTAGTGCAATACCAAAACGTCGTGTTATACTCCGAGAAGGTGTAACCGTTTATCATAAGCAAACTTCGTTTACGGCCTGGTATCATCACCACTGCAATGGTAAGTGTAGAAATGTTTATTTTTAAGTAGGCAATAATGTAAATCATATTGGTGTGGACATAAGTGCCACCAGAAGTAGCAGTAATAATGTTGATGGTTAAGACCAGTTAGGTAGGATAGAACAAATCCTTGTTGTTAGCTTCTACAAGCAAGTGCTTAGACATAATTGTGTGTAGAAGAATAATAATACAGAAATTATAAGTACACAAAGAAGAAAATGATATACCGTTAAGGAGTAGCAAATAACGAAGTTTGGAACGATAAAATAAGTTTATTAATATCAACTCAAATATCATTTATCTTTTCATGGCCTACGAAAATACTGTTATCTTGATTTAATTTGTACAGAAGATTCATAATAACTAAACCACCAATGTTTTTGGTAAGTCGAATCTTTTTTAAATGTTATTAATGGCTATGGTCGTTGGTGTATTTCACGATTTGGTTATCGATGGTCAAAATCCTGCACCGGCAGCCCAATCTTTTCAAGTTGCATCGCCAGGTTACCTTGCACCCCACGTGGCTTTGTCTGTAGAAGCGATGGCCATCAAATACCAGAATCTTCCCTCCCGATTTAGTGTCCATAAAAAAAGTTCTGTAAAATCATTGAATTTATTGAATACGTGCTGTAATATGTTTTAACTTTAAATACGTTACGATTAAATTCTAGATTAAGGAATATATTTATGTATGAGTAGACTGATAGTCCACAACTATGTCATCAATGGTGCAAACTGTACTCTTGCAGAATTCCCAGTGCTTGTTGCACCCCCAGAACATTTTCTCCGCTCTCGGATTCTTAGTTACTAGTCTAAACTCCACAGGGTGCTGGTCGACTTCCAGGATCAGCACCCTGTTACCAGCTAGTGTCGGCTGGAACTTTGCTTAAAACTATTCTAAAGTGGAAACCAGAATTATTAATGATACTAGTACAAAAATATATTTAAAAACTGGAACATGATAAATTACTATTTTATGTACCTACTTCAATATTTAGCTCGTGGATAATGAGGGTGGGTATTTGAAAAGGTTCTCCTGAGATGAGGAAAATATGGCATAATGTAAGTTATTATTGACATATAATAGTACCCAACATCAAATGTTTACTAATACCTACCTCATTTATCTCGGCATCGGGTAATGTCTGTAGGGGGACCAAATTACCATGCTTTAAATGTTAGCAGTTCTAGGGATGGTCAAGTTTTATAAGAGTAATCACAATTAGGTTCGAAGACTGATCAATATAAATATAATTAATAATGTTACGTAAGCAATAAATTTCATAGTTAAACATATATATATTGAATTAGCTAACAAGAATAAATGACGTCTAATTATCAATGATTATGTTCATTTTTCACCTCAACTATATAATCGTAACCTTTGGTAATGACGGAGGCTCGACAGCCAAAATCCTTTCTGGCACATCTCCAAGAGATCTCACCAGATTTGTCTTTCTTGATATACGCCCTGTTAAATTTATGGCCATTTAACTGTAGTGCCTTGTTTCCGCTGTGATTCAGGACGAAAAATATATCTGAAAAAGTTATACTAAAATATAGGTGAAAAATATCTGAAAAGTTATATGAATATGAATACCGCTCAATCGAACATGTCTGATATATGTCGCTAATATATTAAGGTATTAAAAATAATTGGACAATGTTTATAAGTCAAAATAAAATATAATTTATAGAAAAAAAAGAGGGGGGAGGCCTTTGCCCAGCAGTGGGACACAGTGGGCTCTGAATAATAAATAAAATAATAGAAACTTTTAATCATAACAGTTCATTCAAAACTATAGTTTCTCTTTTTTTTTTCATTGTAGGCAACCGGTATAAACAATTAAAAGAAACTATGTAACTCAATCCCATTCCTATTAAAATGTGTAATAACATTGGAATCAAGTTCACAATTAAGACAATGAATGAACATGACAAGAATGAAGTTCTAAGTATGGTTATGTTCTGTAAATTTAATAATGTTTTTTTCGAACAGCGTCACATAAGCCTTGCACCCGTAGTTTCTTTTGTTGCATCGCCACCGACTCTTGTACTGTTTCTGGTAGTCTTTGGTAAACCGGTGGCCGCCCATCACGAACACTTGGTTACCATTGCGGTTTTCTTCGAAATAACCTGTGAGAAATCAAAACAAATAGGAAAGTAGAGAAACGACAAAGATACGAAGAGATAAATACTGCGATAATTAAGGACTCATAATGAACCTAGATAATAAGGGGAAAAGTGGGTGAGCAGATTTTATTAATTTAATGCACGTGAATTTTTATGAAGTTAATTGAAATAAAATATGACGAGAAAAATTATATATCCATTTACTACTTAAAAATAGCAGTAGGTAAATGTAATCTCTTGAACTTTATTTTAATTCTTGGTAGTCTAAACTAAAGTTTATACTGCTATGTATTTGTCTAATACAATTTGACTAGAAACGATATGGTCCGTAATCGACAGGATCGGGAGCCATAGTATATTTATTTCTCATAGATGTAAAAGTCAATCTTTACAAAAACTTCATACTTCTGGATTGACACACATTCACTTCTCTGAGATAAACAAAACAAGACTGAAAGAGTAAGCGTTGGTCGTATCAGTGGTTATGGACATCCCTTATCTTGATTATCTGGTCTTCGATGGTGAGTACGAAGGCGAGGCAGCCGTAGTACTTGCGGAGGCAACGCCAGCGTATCTTCGGACCCTCGTGCTGGTGAACCGTGAAGCGGCTGCGCCCGATGTCGAGGCAGCGCTTGCCGGTTGGCGTGAGGCCAAAGAACACTGGAAATATTGGAAAACTTGTTAGTTCAAAATGATGAAATCAAGTGCGCTAGAGAAACGCAATCAAAGGGGCTGACCAAATGCTATTTGCAGGTACAAACATAAATATCTCAACAAAACGGATAAAAATATCATATGCCACGTTCTTATGCCTTTCCAATAAGATGGTATCACATATACGAATACGCTTCGTTGTGCAAGATATTGTTGCAGGTGACTGTACCAGAAGGACCAGTGATCAGTGAACGTGACGGGACATTCCATTACAAGCAGCGTCTAAGAACTCTTTCGTTTTCTGAGAGAATGTGAGTTATGTATGTAGGTATATGTATACTGTATGAATTTCAAATTTTATTTAACCCTGACCTGTAACCTAATGTTATTAATAAATTTTCATTTTATGTTAGGAAAAAGTTTTTATTAGACACTGTTTTCAACAAAGCTAGATCGTGAGGGACAGAAAGCGGCTTCCTAGCATAGCAACAGCTAAGTGACACTGGTGGAATGTTCATTACTTCCAATTGATCGACTATGAATAAGAGGATTTTAAACAAACAGCTGTAATTTTGGAATTTATTTTAAATATTACTGCTAAAACCATAAAACCCTTTCTTTCTTCCCACTTCTTTCCTAAACAAATTTTGCGAATTGAAAAGTTGATGGTGTCCATTCAGATTCCAAAGTCAGGCATTAGGTACTTGCTCAATCCTCTCAGTATCTGTGCTGACTATGAAAGCCCCGAGTCTTCACCACGGCATCATTATGCGTAAGAACCGTCATTCTGCACCCTGAGTTCTTGTGGCTGCACACCCAGTGTGTGCTGAGGCCGTTCGACCAAGTTTTGTTCTTCGTGAACAGATGGTTGTCCAATAACAGCTTTGGGTGACCGCGCCCCGTTCTTATAATTAGGGCCTCATCTAAAAAGTGGTCAGGATACTCAGGATTAAAATCCCTGGTACATACCTACACATACACGTAGGGAGTAAAAACTGGGAGAAGTTATGCAAACAAATAGTTTTACTTGTAGGTAAAATTACATTGGGTAGTCAATTTATGTATGTACAGTTTCACGATGTTTTGCCAAACGACGTACAAAAAGCTAAGATAAATACAAAACTCTGTAACGGAATATTTTTGAATCTAAATGGCAATTCACTTATATTCCACACATTATGTAAACGTGCGAATAGCATAGCATAAGTTGAATCAAGTCTTAAAAATTTGAGAGGTTTGTTAATAAGCACCATGCTGACCGCATTACATGCAGCATTGATGTCAAAATTAGTATTTAGTAAACTATAAGTTTGACTAAGAACTGTAAGTACTAACTGTAATAGTACTATTCAAAAATATTTATCTCTACATTTATTACAAACAAAATCACGTTTTAGCACAGAGAACCTACATCTCTCTTAGGAAGGAATGTAGCTATGCGCGTACGTAACTGGGATCATCGCATGTTCTAGGTCTTTCTCAGGAGGATGAGTATGCTCGTATTTGGTAGAGACAACCAGATCATCAAGGGTGATGGCAGTAGCAGGACACTTGTGGGAGCAACGCTTGATGCAACACCACCGGTACTTGGGACCCCTGCTGTCTGACCTCTTCCGGTACCGGTAAGACTCAAAAATAAGAACGCGGTTGCCGTATTTGCTCGTCTCGAACGTCGCCAGTCGGAATCCTGAAAAATGTTAAATTTAGTACTTATTCATGTTTAAAAGTCGTTGCTTTCATAGCCTACTGGGTATTTAATGAAATTTTATGATTATAGACTCGCCTTGGTTCAAACCTGGGCTTAAGCCCTGTTTCCTTTTTGCCTATTAACATGCCTGTATTATTTTTCATCTCTCCTATTCGGAAAGTTCACCTTTCATAGGCTGATAGCCGGGTGGAAAATTACATTTCCACCTTACGGTGGAGAGCTTTTTTGTACTTCGAGCAACGGCTACGAGCTTTTTGGCATTTTCAGACCAAGTATTATCGAAATCAACCTCGAACTAATATAGATATCTCTGCTGATTTGGTTCACTTTCCACCCTTGGTTAAAAATCTACTATTCATACCACATATTAAAACATATGGCAACAAAAATGTCTTAAATCAAAATAGGATATAGATAGAAACAACTTTAGTTTTATTATATAACACACACATCCTATATGTAAATATATAAGATTAAGTCTGGCTTGATAACATCGAAATATGAAATTATTAAAATTAAACGAGCAAATTCATTATAGGTAATATTGTCTATCTAATAATAGCAAATTTGTGACCGTTAAAATCAACTGACTGACAACTGTTCCAATAATTTGAAAGTTCATAATTAAATTATTTAGTTATACTTATAATGAAGTAACGGTGCGCTTTAATTGAGTTCTAGCGGCTTGCACCATTTTACCTATATTGTCGCCACTTTATTTAGCTAGATATATTTTAAATATAATATTACAAACTTAATATTCTATATACTTGTTTTATTTTTTAATAAGGCACTTTGCTAAATATTGAAATTCCATTAATTTACTTATAAATATTTAAAGAAACATTTTAATTAATTTTGCCATGATGTAGGTTATTGACCTGCAACGCTTATTTCATAGTAAATTTACTGAAAACCTTTGTTTTTTTGTTAATAAATACGTTACCAAATATTCCTCTAAGGGCCACTTGCACCAATCACTAACCCGGGGTTAACCGGTTAAAAAGTGAGTTACCATAGTTACCAGTACAATTTGATACTGGGTTAACGGTTTAACCTGTTAACCCCGGGTTAGTGCGATGGTGGAAGTGGCGCTAAATGTTAGTCATATTTTATATATTAAAAAATATAAAAGTTAACGAAGTAAAACAAATTTGCTTGCTCTAACAAACAAGTGGGTTTTGACTTTTCTTACACTTTGACTGGTAGAGAACGCCTTGTAGCATTAAGACCGCCTTTTGTACATTTGTATTGTGTTTGTGCAATAAAAATTAAATAAATAAATATATAAATGTTTGGAATATCGACACAGGGCGGACACGCTATTCATCAAAAAGTGTGCGTTTTTATATGTGAACGGCACGTCTGTACACGTGTCATGCGTCATAGTGTGAGTAAGTTAAAAATAGTACTGAGCGGCCGGCAAACGGCCGTCAATCTGCTGTCGCGGGGTGAAGTAATTCGAGTCGGGGCGGAGCGGTGCGTGGCCGTTCTGTATGATAATACTATTACTGATTCTGAGATATCGAGTCCGTGGGACTTGGAAATAACTTATCGTCGCAACATCACATCCGAAGGACTCCGCGGGCTAAGAGATGGTAACGACTAGGGCTCGCGGTCGAATCCGTGTTTCGTTTACACGTTTCGAATACCCGTTTCCGAATAATACGTAAACGGTTTTCTGGCCCGTTCCACACGTTTAATTAAGAAACGTGTAGTTAAGACCCGTGTACACGGATAAACGGGTATTCGAAGATACGTATCTTATTTATCCGTGGCTCCGGACACGTCCTTGACGATAGTAGCGAAGGAACGAACGCCAGCTACAAATGAATAGACAAAAGATTCATGACGAGTTTCTGTCATATTTAACCTTATTCCGTGGGTCATAGAGTCGAAATTCATTAAAACGGTTTAGAAACTCCTTTCTTGAGCATGTAGTTTTTGCTTGCAATAGGTATTAAGAGTATTCACGCTTCTTATCAAAGTATAGTATTTTATATAGCACTTTAAATAGCTACTTTTTTTTACGTTGCGGGTTAGCAATATAATATAAAAACCTGCTAGTACCTATTTAAAAAGAATATTAGAACCATCGAGTTCTGTATGTAGGCAGGAAGTCAAACTAATGTTCGAAATTGGCATTAAGTAAGTATTTATAAAAAAATACAATTTTAACTTGCTTCTTTATTTTAAGTTTAATTTAAGAACATGATATGAAATTGTATTTCTTGTCATATAATGTAGGTAAACCTTATAAAACAAAGTCCCCCGCCGGGTCCGTATGTCTGTCTGTATGTTCGCGATAACCAGACCTCACCTATGAATGAAGTTTTTCTTTGGGAATGTTTGTGTATATTTTGTTAAGGTTTTGTTTAAATTGGTAGAAATATGACGATGTTTGCTAATGAAGTTAGAAAAAATCACGCTGGCTTAATCGAAAACGCTGCCCAATCTATTTGATATCTATGTATGGTGGACTTGTCTCTCTTTCATTGGTCTACAAAAAAGTGCGCGATGGCTGTCTGTCTATATTTTAAGAATAATTAACACATTATTAACTTTTAAAAAAACCGGACAAGTGCGAGTCGGACTCGCCCACCGAAGGTTCCGTACAAATACATCTGTAAAAATTTCAACTGTCTAGCTATCACGGTTCATGATATACAGCCTAGTGAGTGGTGACAGATAAATGGACATTGAACTCTTAGTATGATTAGGCTTCCGAAGTGAATACTTGTTACAGAATGTATTTTATTATGCTTGACTCTCCATGCGAAGCCGGGGCGGGTCGCTATAGTTATTAATAAACACTTTAAATCAACTTGATAAAATTGCACCTTCTCAATAAATTCTAATTGTTTTTACTTTAGGTACCTCTTACCACAGTAAAACGCTTTTTAGTGCGGTGCAGCTACAAAACAATTGAAAACATTTTCTTGTGCAGATGTTTTGACCTTATTACAACGACATAAAGCTTGTAATTGGCGGTGACACTTGTGATAATAGTTTGGGAACTTACATATTTTCGACGATGACAAACAAAAGGATATTGGAAAACAATGGATGGATGGACCACCGGTCGGCAACGTGCGCATTTAAGTTTATTACCTGAACGCTAGTGCGAAAGTGACCAAAGTGAATTATGAATGATTACCAATTTAAAGATCTATCTTAATGTAATTAGCAATATTTTCGCAAGTTATCCAAGGTAGTATGGGTTTTTATGGTTCTTGGGTAAAATTACTCGATAATCCCGCTTTTGTGTACCTACTTATAACTTTTTTGCGCCGTTGGCAGGTTTGTTGTTTTCGCAAAGCAGTAATAGATCCGAGATAAAAATAACCACCAAATAATTAAACTGTTATTTTTAATTAATATTGTATTCTGTCTGCACACCTATTATTAACGAAAATACTATACCATTATGTAATTATAAAAAAAACTATGATCGATATCAAATTTTTGTAATTAGCTTAGAAGCAATCGGTTTTATTAAATGATATAAATAGTTTAAAATAAAAATTATGTATCCCTACTATTAAACATAGGAAGATTAGGAAGATGGCTCAGTACCTATGTTTTATCAATACGGTTAAAAACAATTTTAAAAAAAAGTAATTGTGCGGTTTTATGAAACCACGATGCAAGTGAAACTTTTTTCGGATTGTAGGCATTTAACTAAAAAAAATCGGAAATTAATTCGATTTACGGTATTAAAATCGCGGTTTTAATCTTAACTTAATAAATTGGGGCGATAGAATAAAAGCTTCACTTTAAACATCGTACGACAAACGAATTCATCTGAAGTCAACATAATAATAGTGGACCTTGTTACCATTGTACATTGGCTCAAACTGGTTCGGAGTATTTGGACCCGTTCGGAACGGTCTTAAGTACCCGTGTAAACGGAGATACGTGTCTGAGATACGTTTCTTGGGAACGTTCCTTCGAAACGTTTTCGAATCCCGGCGGTTCCGTGTAAACCGGGTTCTTAGTACCGCCGGGCTTAAGAACACGGGTATTCGTATCGGCGTGTAACACGGATACCGGGAGCCCTAGTAACGACCTGCAATTATGTACCGCAAGACCACCCAACTAGAAACTAAAAGCTCCCAACTATGGTCCAAAATTAATTCAAAATTTACCTTTATATAGTTATGACTGTAAAGGAAAAACTTAAAAAACCGGCCAAGTGCGAGATGGACTCGCGCACGAAGGGATCCGTACCATTCCGTAATATCGAGCAAAAAACGGCAAATAAATCACGTTTGTCCCATACAACAAACGTGATTTATTTGCCGATTATTGCTCGATGATAAAATAAATATTTAAAGCCCCAATTAAATATTTATTTTATTTTGTTCTTAGTATTTGTTGTTGTAGCGGCAATAAATACATAATCTGTGAAAAATTTAACTGTCTAGCTATCACGGTTCATGAGATATAGCCTGGTGACAGACAGACAGTTCAGTCTTAGTAATATAGTCCCGTTTTTACCTGGACTATATATAATACTTAGTTGGGATGATTTACGGTACTGGTATCATTTAGTGGTTATGTTGACAGTTAAATCTTCTTATATGGTTCTGTACCAGACTGATGCTAGCAGCACAGCCCGTGGAAGATCTCTTGATACAGTGCCACCACGTCTTTATACCGTAAGCGGAGGTCCTCTTAAAGCGGTACCCGCCCATCGTCACCACCGGGTTGCCTTTCTGGGACACGCCGAAGTATACTGAAAATATATACATAGTTAACACAGTGTCATTGAACTGTCTTTAGCGATTATAACGCAGGGCGAGCACCGTTCACCGTAGCGTTTGAAAACACATTGATGCAAATATGAACTTCTTTTCTTCATTAATATACATACGTAGATAGGTAAAGTTCTTCACGTGAAATATATCAAATATCCTCTTATTTGATAAAATGCAACGACTGGTGATACAATTTATTGCAATTAAATGACGGGATGTTCATTTAAAAAAAAAATACTAATAATAATCGTTTAATCAAGTTGGGTAAATGTCTTAATTGTGAGTAACATATCCAACATTTCAAAAAAAGTAAGAAATATAAGACGTGGGTATTTATTTTACAAATTCAAGTACGCTTTATGGTTACGGAATTTCGCCAACTTGTCTCGTTACTGAATGAGAAGAAGTGATTATTAGGCTTAAGCGTCAGTGATTATGCATCATCATCAATCCGACTTTCAAGAGCGGCCTATCGAGCGTGACTCGATGCCCTGGATCTCCCTCCTCCTCCGCATTATAATTTGAAGAGGGACCCAAAGCAGCGACAATCATAAAAGTATTAATAAAAAGGAATATGACGGATACGGAATGATATTGCTAACTCAAGTCTCATTCGGTATCAACGGCAATAGTATTTCCTGCGCCGTCAGTGATTATGCATTAAGCCGACTTTCAAGAGAGTCCCCCCGACGGTGACCAGCGACGCGGAGCAGTTCTTGCTGTGGCGCTTGCTGCACTTCCACCAGGTCTTGGCTCCGAGACCTTGGTTCTTTGTGTACCGGTACCCGCCGTACCACAGGTAAAGACGGCCGTAAATTTTCTCGAAGCGAACTGTTGGACAACCATGTAAGTGCATTAAGGACCTTTTTATCGGAGTTGAAAACACTGGTTTCAAAAATTCTGTGAAACGATCACCAAAATCTTTTTAGATTACAATTTCGCGGCAAAGTGACAAACAAAACTATTGAATTAAAACTAAGCATTTTATTAAAATATATTATTACCAGGCATCGTAAATTTCGAGCGAAATCCATTGAAGTACTAGGGTTGTAACTGGTTGTCATACGTCATTTCAATGGATTTCGCTCGCAGTTTACGATGGCTGATTATTACCTACACAATATTTTTAACAAAGCTTAGGTATTACCTAAATATTAATATTAAATTTGTGTAAATAATTGACTACCAGTTCCCACTATTCCCTAACCTGACATATACTAACAATCAACGTTTAAAAACCATATTAAGAGTGCTGTTGTTTATTGATTTACTTACTCAATAAAATACATACTTTCAACAAACAGAACCGTATAACAGGGGCCCGTTTCTTGATTTTTTCTCTTTTAATACAAATTTATATGGTATTAAAATGACTAACAGGCCTAATTCGAGCTTTGGTTATTAGATCTGTGTCAAAAGTGACATATTTTCAACCAAAAACGCCACTTTTGACACTGACAGGTCATATCAGAAACTGATAACTAAAACTCGAATTGGCCTGTGTATTGTATTACCTTAAATCTTTTATGAAAAGGGCCCGAGAAGCCCGTATTTTGATCTTCAAATTTGTATAAGATAAACAATGTATATAATATCAATCTAAGCAATGCTCGTATATATGAATGAATGGATAAATATTATTTATTTATTTCAGATTTTTACAATCCATACTCCTGTTAGTACCTATGCATGTAAAAACATTGGTTAATAAACAGTTAAATTATATTACATTAAAGTTATAAATTACCGTAATACTAATAGGGCGCTGGATATTATAAAATAATATTTTCGCGGTGATGCAACTCGACATTGTGTGTATTTTCACCCAGAAAAATTGAATAGGATTGCCCCGTCTCGCAGCAATGGCTTTTAGGTACTTGTTGGTGCTGTTCCACGCCCGGTGCAACAGGGAAACGACTCCCGATCGTAGCTCTTATTGTAGCCAATGAGATCGGCCTGTAGTTACCTCTGTCGGAGACTTTCCCAATCCTGTTTGTTTAAACATATTAATAACGGGTCACTCACGTATTTGAAGTCGAAGCTCCTGATGACACTCCTCGGTACGGAGTGAAACATGTCGAGCGTTTTCGACTTAAAATACGTGAGTGACCCGTTATTAATATGTTTAATATGCCTGT
Organism: Cydia strobilella; assembly: GCF_947568885.1. NCBI lineage: Eukaryota > Metazoa > Arthropoda > Insecta > Lepidoptera > Tortricidae > Cydia > Cydia strobilella. Next base: position 4,823,938 of record NC_086042.1, read on the forward strand.
TTGTTTACTATTGATGTGGGAGATAGGTCTCATTTGTGAAGCTTCTTGCATGGTTACTCTAAATTATTACCAACACAACAATGGAGGTACTTACAGGTACTCTGACTTAACCAGTCCTTTGCGATGCGTCCTCTTTGACCGCCTCAACCCAAGTGAACGAGTCTGTCCCCGTTACTCCGTGCCCCACCATTTGCTAAAACTACCGTGTTGCCAACAGTATAATGTTACTTTCCCAGCTACCCCTGTATTAATCGGGGTAACGTACTAATGTTGCCACAGTAGAATTATTATTTAACTGCTATCTTAAATGTTAACATAAATAAATCATGACATTCGGCCATCCGACTTCGTGCATGACTCCGGCGCACGAACCTCATCACTAAAAGCTAGATCGGTTTTAAATCTTCCACCAATGGTCAAAAAATATTTTAAACATCAAAACAGTTTCCAGAGAAGTTAAATCAAACGTAACTTATTAGAATTGATGCATTTACATGATCTGAAAATGTGTTAAGTTAAATTACAATGTATCTCTACTTGAAAATAGTATCATGACATTCGGTCTTCGGTTTCTCCTTGTTCATTCTTAGTAGTCATTAATTAACGTTTCTATTTCTTATTACTATCCCGTAAAGGTCCAAAATTTTTACTCGGCTTTTCACACTTGTTTATTTTGCTACGTAGGTACCTACGTTCAATCTATACTATTCAAGAAAAATCTTAATACTCGTACCTGTTGTAAATTTCGTATAATAGCTTAAACTAACAAAGCTCAGTTTTTATTATGTAAACTTTATTTTGTATTCTCGTACAACCAAACGTTAGTTATGTCCGTTTAAACTTACTTGTCTTTGATTTAATTCAATACCCATTGTTTTACAGCCAAAAATGGTTAGACCTCTGCACTACGTTTTCAATTTTACATTTAACAATCAAACCTTTCTTGACCAAGTATTACTATAGTGCGTTAATGTGGACTTCCCTTTACTCCATTCATGTTTTAATCGTTACAGTTAAAAGATAATATTTTACCAACGTTACTTTTTTTTTTACTTGTCAGCCTTTATCACAAATTCCATGAATACGACAAATCGATCTGTTGTATACTTTCCATTCTCAACTATTCAAAAGCTTATTACCAGATATGTCCTTGTACTGTCTAAAGTCTACTTTGTACCATATTTTTGTCCTATGTTTAAATTGTATAGTAAAACATTTTTCTATATATTTGACATTTTTTTAAATATGAATAACAATTGTGATCACTGTAAAATCATGATAATTAGAACTTGGTGTGTATAAAAGAACTATTGCAATGTCTCAAAAGAACTATTGCATTAACATAAGTAATCAACAATTTAACATTTCTCCTATAACTAGAGGTTTCTTCAAATATTAATCATCAACAACATCGAGTTATACAAAAGTTTAATCAATGTCACGAACTCACTGTCACAAAGTTTGCGACTCAAAAGTAGGTATTCACTCAAAAATACTAAAACATCCATAGCCAAATATAAGATGTCAAATGTTATCACAATATCATTTAAATATTTGAAATACTATCACATTTCGCTTATTGGATATTAAAAAGGAGCTACAACTCTCATACATGTATATTTCGTCAAGACTGCACATAGTCATTTAGTCTATTATGGTGTTCTAAGTGGATTAAATTTAACAACAACAGCTTATTTTCACATCAAAGGCGACGTGTAAACTATTCATCTAAAATAATATTTACAAAAACTCAGCATGGTTAGGTTTAACATCCATTTCGTTTAATAAACTCCTGATCGTCAACTAACTTGAGCCAGTGAATCATGCCATCTCTTTTGAGTATTGACACAGGCACACAGCTCGCACAGTTGTTTTTACTTGATCCATGCATGATACAATCGTCTTTCTATACTACTTTTTTGTTCCGTCTCGTTTCAATAAAACAAACTACAGCGCACTTTTGCAATACTGTTTCATATCTCCATTATCGGTTGTATTAAGAAAACCCAGAATTCATTTATAAAAATAACACTAGCTTGTAATTAGTTGCATTCCCAAACTGGGTAACAGGATAGTTTAGTATGTAATGACATCACTTGTAGTTTATCAATATCGTATTTCTATTTCATTCTAATGATATGATTTAACTACCTCTCAATAAGACTACTCATACTGCTCTGGTCTATCCATTATACATAGGTAAGTCTCTCTATCCCGTCAAATGGCAATAAATTTCCGTTATAATTATCGCTCTCATACTTAAAAACTTACAATCTCTCTTTACTCACTTTTAGAACAATTTGACTACAATCATTAGGTACCGGAATCTGCTTACCCAGTACCTATTTACTATACTTTTCAATTACCTGGTTAAAGGTAAATTTCTTTACTCGAAAGAGAAAAAAAAAAAAAGAAACTCCTGCGTTAGAATTCTGTCACTGGGTACTTAATACTGTATCGTTACTCACGACGATTTAATTTCCTGATAATTTTATAGTTACAATGATCATGTTCGGCTTATTCAACAAAACATCAGAGTTAATCCACAACAATTCTGGCATCATATGCGCAGTTTGAAAACCACGGGCGGATTTGTCTCATACAAAGGCGAAGAGTGTAAGGGTGTTGACACTGCTTTAGCTTTTTCCCACTTTTTCTCTAGTGTCTTTTTACCAGATATTCCTTTATTAGATTCCGCTCATACCATAAAAATGATTCTTTCTGCTCTGCTACTCGAATTAACTTTAAAGAAATATCATTGGATGATGTTAATACAGCGATTAATAAACTAAAACCCAAATCTGCGGTGGGTCCAGATACGCTTATATCATTAAAGCTGGAAAATAATTTTTGCTTCATCCTATCCAATACATTTTCAAACTTAGCATAACTACCGGTAAATATCCGACTGTATGGAAAACATCACGTGTAAAACCCATTCCGACCAAAGACTCTTCTAAAGTTGAAAACTACCGTCCCATTGCTATTCTCTCTTCTATAAATTGTATATACAGATGTCAATCACAATGAAAAATTAACGATGATCAACGATGATGTGGTACGTCCCACAATAAAAAAGGAAAAATATATTAACATTCTCTCTTCTCTATACAAAGTATTCGAATCTATTAAACATCAAAAAATCTCTGTCCAAATAAGCCCATATCTCAGCGACAGTTAACTTGGTTTTCGCACTAAACGTTCGATTCGATCAACACTAATCTATTATCACTAACAGATTTTATTTCCCATCACCTTGATCTAAGTTTGCAAGTAGATATAATATATTTTGATGTCCAAAAAGCCTTTGATCGTGTCGACAATGACATTATTTTGGAGAAACTTACCGCGTTAGGCTTTACTCCGAAACTACTTAGGCTTATTGCAGACTATATAACCGTTTTCCTTTCATTATCTGAAACTCGTCGCGATATTTGAAGAGTTAAACGTTGCAAAAACTGTTTTTTGACTGCATTACTCTGTCTTCATGAGTCGTCTATTTATTATTTCAACTCTACGTGTAGACTCTATATGTTGACTACCCATCGACTCTATATATCGACTCTACATATCGACTCTACATATCGACTCTACCGACTCTACATATCGACTACATATCCACTACACTCTACATATCGACTCTACCTACATACGACTACATATATGTGCATATAAAATTTTGAATATGTAGTACAATATAATATTAAAATTTCGCGTTTTGAACACATCGGTAAACGTCGGTACATAAAGGTAACAATAGTAGATTGTTAACCAAGATATGAAATGATGCCCTTCACCCGAGCTAAACACTACTTTTCATTTCGAACACGAGTAAAATGCGTACGTTTGTTTTTTTTTACAAACATGACTAAGTATACATTATACATGACAAGTATACATATAGTATTTCTGGAGGGTACTTTCAATTAACAATTAAGGCAAAAGTATCGTTATTTATGGAATGGAGAGTCAAATATCAGAATGAAAATTGTATAACAAATCAATTTGAACTCAAATTTCAATTGCTTATCGTAAAAACAAATAAAATAAAAAAATCGTACTTCGAACGTAAAATGCTCTAGTGCAGATTGCAGACGCAGACACTTATAATTTTCTGCACACCTTTTAGAACAACAATGACCTTCTTTCAGAGCATGAGAAATGAAAAATAAATTCGCGATAGACCCGGTTATAAATGTTATATTGAGGGTAAATCGAACAATACTCACAGACATACAATATCTGTTCTCTATATGCATGTTTAACTAATCTCTCTTTTCATTTTACAATCTATAAACAGTATCCACCTAATGAATTTGTAATACTTTTTTTTTTGTTCATTCCAGAAAATACAATATCTAAAACTTTGTATTATGGAATTCAACAGAGATCATAATTAATTTCGATCTAACTTGTAATTAAGACGTTAACATTTTATCAACTATACTTTATATTTTCTTCTCGACAAAACCACTACAAATTCCAAAAATCCAATGCCAGCGTGACATACTTGGAAAAAAAACACAGCGTATCCATATCTACACAGACACACAGACAACAGTCGTGAAATTGCAAGCGTCAATAAAAATCTATAATATTTATCTTTGTAAGATTTCATTAATTCATCATTCGTTTTATTCGCCTCTCCAGGCCTATACTCAAGTTATTTTAATTTCAATCATATAAATAAATAAAACAATATCTGATAATTTAATCAATTACATACATCGATTACAATACTAAATAACTTCATACTTGTTCGGCAGTTGCGAGTATACATCTCTCGTCTGTGCTATAACGGTAATAATGATAGTGCCATCGCCTCATGTAGAAGTATAACATTATGCTAGTTTAACTTAGATTTGTCCAAAATAAATTTTTACCATACATAATTTCAAGAGAACGAACGTTCGCTTCAAAGGTTACGTTATTCTCAATTTAACTCACAACTCTCACAAGTCACTATTGTGATTCTGTCTCTCCGTTTAATCAATACATAAGTATGCTTGTTGTAAATAAAAATCAATAAGTACAAGCTACAAATTACCATTTTTTTATCATCGTCTGTACATTTACGTCATTAATCAAAACCAGTTGCATTCTCGTCATCGTACTAAATACTGTAAACTATTACTTGTAATATCACGTTAGGATGTATTATGAAAAACTCAAAGAAAGGATTAGTCGTATTCTCTATAACTAAACAAACATTCGTCGCGTTCTCGCGACCTCCATAGTCAAATCTTTAGCATCTAGTCATACGATACTTCAAAATTCACCAGTCGCACGTTCGCATTAAATAATTCTCAACTTCAATGACGTACGTAAGCGTCAAAAAGAAACAAAAAAAAACAAACAATTTCATCAAATTCATGTCAAACAAGAATCAAATTTAAGACGCACTCTCACGTCATTTAATCTTTACCTTCCTTGACGCACGCTCACGCCAAACAAAGATCTAACTTGAGACGCCCGCTCACGTCAAACAACAATCAAACTTTAGACGCACGCTCACGCCAAACAAAAATCAAACTGTAGACGCACGCTCACGTCAAACAAAATCAAACTAGACGCACGCTCACGTCATTTAAGTTTCAACTTCCTTGACGCACGCTCACGTCAAACAAAAATCAAACTAGACGCACGCTCACGTCATTTAAGTTTCAACTTCCTCGACGCACGCTCACGTCAAACAACAATCAAACTAGACGCACGCTCACGTCATTTAAGTTTCAACTTCCTTGACGCACGCTCACGTCAAACAACAATCAAACTAGACGCACGCTCACGTCATTTAAGTTTCAACTTTCTTGACGCACGCTCACGTCAAACAACAATCAAACTAGACGCACGCTCACGTCAAACAAAAATCAAACTTTAGACGCACGCTCACGTCATTTAAGTTTCAACTTCCCTGACGCACGCTCACGTCAAACAAAATCAAACTAGACGCAAGCTCACGTCATTTAAGTTTCAACTTTCTTGACGCACGCTCACGTCAAACAAAAATCAAACTTTAGACGCACGCTCACGTCAAACAACAATCAGACTTAAGACGCACGCTCACGTCATTTAAATCTCAACTTCCTTAGATCCTCATTTGATTTACAGAAATCACGATAATATAATCTATATAAATTCTCATAAATACATTATCTATCACAATAGTATCTGCCAATTTCTTGTTTTCAGTTGCTAACAAAGAAGTAGGATACTTATCAATGACTATTTTTACTCACGGTCACGAGTTTTAAAGCTACCTGCAACTTCATCATGCATTTTTTTTTTAATTTCTAATATGTAGGTAGGTACCTATAAAAGAATAATCTGTGATAAATAGCCGTTAAATCGATGGGTACATAATTATCAACTCTTTCCAATATCTTAAGTTTGCCCCTTTAATACTACAATAATTGTTATTTCATTGTAGGTAAGTATCGTAATTTTACCCGACTAAAATAATTGCAAGTACCATTCAAATGATATCGACAATTATGGTTATTGCATAGAACACGTAACTAGGTCAGATACTCTAATTTAATACTGTCAAACATTATTCTGAAATTAACTAAGTAACACACTCCTTATTCTTACTCATCCATCTATATAATTAAATATAACTATTTTACCGTTTGCAAAACGTAGGTTACCTACCTTCATTAAAACAAACCAAACTAAATTCAATAGTTTTACAATGAATTGATGTAAAATTTTACTATGCTTGTCAAATACGAACTGTACAACTCATTGATATTAAAACTACCTTTTTTTTTTTGAAATAAAATATCTTGATAATGTAGAATAGCACTACAAAGCAACAATGTAACGAAAGTCTAAGCTTCTTACAGCTACAAAACTGCATTCGAAACACATAATCACATTAATCACTCAAGGTTTATAACGACAACTTACGTTTTTATTCTACCGATCGAATCTAAAAATGCTATTGTGGGTTAGTGGTACTTTAACACTTCTGATTTGTGAAGCTTCTTGCATGGTTACTCTAAATTATTACCAACACAACAATGGAGGTACTTACAGGTACTCTGACTTAACCAGTCCTTTGCGATGCGTCCTCTTTGACCGCCTCAACCCAAGTGAACGAGTCTGTCCCCGTTACTCCGTGCCCCACCATTTGCTAAAACTACCGTGTTGCCAACAGTATAATGTTACTTTCCCAGCTACCCCTGTATTAATCGGGGTAACGTACTAATGTTGCCACAGTAGAATTATTATTTAACTGCTATCTTAAATGTTAACATAAATAAATCATGACACATTCATACATAGGGTAAATAATAGGCAGTAAACGCAGTACAGGTACACACGCGTACTAGAAGCTCATCTATACTAAGGCTATCGTGCCCAGGTGACTTATCACCTAGACACGATAGCCTTGGTGAAGAGCCTCTTAATTACGCGTGGGTACATCTAACCATCGTTGGGTGGAATGTTATCAATCCCAGTGCGCCCTCACGAACGGCAAAGAGGGTGAAACGCCGGAGTGGATTTAGTGGGTAGGGCTAATTCTCCCCCCCTCTCGCCAAGAGAGGGAAAAGGAGCGGCGAGTCCCACACACCGTGCGTAAGTGCATTCCCACTCCGACAAAAAAAAGGGTACATCTACCGCGTAATTATACTGGATATTTCTTTAACAGTAACTAGGGTTGAAACACCCGTGACTCGATGCTTTGCATCTTACCCTCCTCAGCATCATAATTTGAAGGAGACAGGCAATCTTAAAAATATTAAAAAAAGGAATATGTCAGATACGGAGTGATATCGCAAACTCAGGTCTCAATCGGGAGCATCAGCGATTAGCAAGAAGAAGCGTTTCCTCTCCATCGTTTTTTCCTGTTACCCAGGACATCGGGATCAGATCCCGATGCGGCGCCGTCAGTGATTATGCATCAAGCCGATTTTCAAGAGCGTCCCACCGACGGTGACGAGAGAAGCGGAGCATTTCTTGCGGTGGCGTTTGCTGCATTTCCACCAGGTCTTATCGCCAGCCGTGCGGTTCTTCGAGTACCGATAACCATCGTAACAGAGGTGGACGCGGCCGTGGATTGACTCGAAGCGAACTGTTGGACAACCATCAATGTGAGTGCATTAAGGACCTACTTTTTATTGGTCAAAAACACTGGTAAGTATCAAAACTTCTTCGAATGATCAACGATCAATGATCAACAAAAAATCTTTTTAGGTTACCATTAATACTGTTAGCTTAGCAACTTTATAGCAATAAGTTAGTATTTAACCTAGAATAAGTTAACACTATACTTAAACTAGAACTTTTGTATTGTATTATTGTATTGCTTTTTTTTGTACTATCATGTTTTGGCAATAAAGTGATTTGAATTTGATTTATACATTTGGCGTTGGCGTCAAATTCGGTAGTTTTGATTTTTTGCAGACTTGTTTATGATGTTGGCCCAATGAATAATCCAAGTTTGAGACCTCGAGCGCCGAACGCAACTTCGTCAAATATCGAAAAAACCGATTGCAGTGAGTAGAAATTATATGAAAATGATATATAACTTGCCCTAGTTGCTAAGAGTAGGAAGAAATATAGCATAGATTAGACCTGGGGAGCCAATCTACCCCCTCCCTCCTTTTTGGGGGGTAGGCACGGTACGGTCTCATGGCTACCGGGCCAAATCAGCTTTGTTTGACCTTAGGAACAATCGTGCCAAGCGGCATTGCCTGAGACAAAAGTGCATACTCACTGCACTAACATAGCCTACGAATTCAAGTAAAAAAAAATTTTTTGAAAGGTTTTATCTCGGAAACTATGAGATAAACAGAGACAATTCTAGCCTCGTATTGTAGCAAGTTTAGTCTATTTTAAAAACGTCTTGAAAACGTACTATCAAAAATTAGCCCATCGCCATAATTGCCCAAATCTAAAAAAAACCGAAATTTTCACGGTTTTTTCGATTTTTGACAAAGTTGCGCTCGGCGCTTGAAGTCTCAAACTTGGATTATTCATTGAGCCAACATTATAAACGTCTGCAAAAAATCAGAACTACCGGATTTGATGCAAACGAACCCCATTACAAAAGGCGACAAAGTTACTAGATTACATTTTAAAAGCTATAATGTTGAACTTATGTTTTTAGCTTTTTTGTCAAAAAAATCCTTCATCTACTCATAACCCACACGACTAAACTTTTTACCTCTCTGATATTAATTTTTAGTGAAGCTTTCTAAATATATACTTAATTCAATCATTAACTAAAATAATATACTTAAAAGTTCCTTTAAAATAGGTAAGCAATGCATTTCAGAGTAAAAATGAAAATTTAAAATTGTTTCATCATTATTTATATCGAATAAGAAATAACTACCTCTTAAGTGCAACTTGGCTTAATTTATAAATTTATCATCATCATCATCATCATCATCATGGTGGCCTTTTGGTGATCCAATCTTGGATGTAGGCCTCTTCCCTCTTCTTCCACTCATGTCGATCTTGTGCCCGATCCATCCAGTCCCGACCTCCGTGTCTTCGGATGTCGTCCACCCAGCGCTGCGGTGATCTACCGCTCCCTCGGGTGTCGGCTCTGGGCCTCCATTCAAGGACTCGTCTTGTCCAGCGACTCTTGTCTATTCTCGCAATGTGCCCCGCCTATGTTCACTTTCTCTACGCTATGACGGCCATGATGTCTCTAACTTTGGTCTTGCTTCGGATCCAATCGTTACGTTTCCGGTCTCGTAGGGCGATCTCGAGCATCGCTCTCTCCATGCCTCTCTCTATAAATCTATATTAAGTATTTTTGAATTATCCACTGCAAAAACTGTCGACTAAGTGCTATCTACATATTATAATGTATATATGTATTTTACAAAACAAAATATATTAACATTTTTTTATTTAATTACATAAATACGATGAATAGGAGTATTTACAAAAAACATCATTAAAAAACGTATAAATTACCTTCTAATTATATAATATAACATAAAATGTCTGAATAAAAAAAATAGATAATTACATGAGATATAAATAAGATTCAGATAAAATACATTTCAGTAATGATTATGGACCACATTGGTGACCGACAGAACTTCGTCCTCAATGGTTGTAGCCTTCGCCTTGCATCCCTCGCGGTGCTTCGAACACACCCAGTAGTCCTTCGTCTTCGTCTTCTTGTTCCTGTAGAACCGGTGGCCCTGGATCACCAGTATGTTGGTACCGAATTTCGACACACCGTATTGCACCATATCGCATAATTTGTTATCTGAGAAACAAAAGTTTTAAGTGTTTCAACTTGTGCCAGAAACGCGGACAGTTACAGATTAACATGCATTTCAATAAGGTTTATGATGGTGCAGTATATTATTATAAGCATGACGTAAGATGGGACTATACAAAATTCTACATAGTTATTTTTGAACACCTACCGATCAAGCGGGATAATACAGTCAAGTCAAGAAGGCCTCATATTATTATTCATATTATTTTATTGCAGGTACATGCAATAGGGGGTATAACTGCAATGTTCTGCCGCCAGAGTGCAACACTAGCTTCTATCGTGAACCAGAGTAACTTATACATACTGTGCCAAACTGTATGTTGACAAGTTTTCCACAGATTATAAAATATTGTTTACAAAGGTCCTGCCGGGAAACGCGAAAATCGAAATTTAGTTATCTACCTCTTTATCACTCGAAAATGCAAGAGTGAAAGAGAGGTCAGATAACGAAATTTCCTATTAGTTAGGTAATTAGTAAATACTAACACTAAGTACTTAAATTAAAGATTACATTAGTACTAGTACTAGAGTACTAGATTAAAGGTTAAACCGACTTAAAATAAATATTTGACTAGAATAATCACAATTTACATAAGTATTACCTATAAATGATTATATTGTCTAGTTAAATCACATTTAGAAACGGGTCTATCGCGAATTTATTTTGTTAAATTCGCGATAGACCCGTTTCTAAATGTGATTTAATATGTGTTTAAACCGCGAAAGTTTTAAATGTTATATTGTCTAGTTGTCTAGACCCATTACTTACATACTCCTACTAGTATTTTAACTAAGGGAGACTAAAAGCTCATCATGTACTTTTGAATCTGGCTTATCAAAATCAGTTCATATTTTTATATTTTAACTATCATTTATTTTCCTCAACAATGGCCGAATTCAGGAAAATATTTTTCCTTACTCATTTGCGAGAAGGCTGAGGATGATTGTGCTCATTAGCAATCTTGATGATGGCGCCATCAAAGGTGCTGATGTGGACTCTGCAGCCCTTCGGTGCCTTGTTGCAGGTCCAGTAAGCCCTGCGATCCGTATGCCGCTTTAGATTGTATCTGTGGTTGTGAATCTTCAGCAGTGGCTTGCCCGAGCGAGTTTGGAGGATCACTGCTGCCCCTAAAACATGCACATACTGAGAAACAGTATGAGGATACCCTAAAAGTGTTTCTTTTGACCGAATATTTTTCTTACCCGTGTAACCCACCTCCTAAGTCCTGAGTTCCTTTTAGAAGAACAAATTAAAATTGAATTTAGATCTATATAATGGAATAAAAGAAGATTCCAAATACTAAGCTACAAAAATGACTGGGTCTTAAGAGGTTAATACACGTTGCGGACGTTGCGGTATAACTAAAATGTAATTTTGTAAAAAACATAAAAGAAAATGTACACTTTTACATACGCGTCATTTCTACGTTCAAGGCGGTTTGGAAAGGCGCGGGGTGGGCTTTTGACAAGCTTTTTTACAGTTGAGTTAGGTAACATTTTAGTTTAATTTAGGTTTTAGGCAATATGTCTAACTTCTTTAAATAGTTTCACACACTCTTTAGTCGCTTTTTTTTCTACCCCTTTTACTTTTACGAGTAGGTTCAGTCACATGCATTCTTTCGTTTTTTAAACTACGGGACACCCGATGATCGGAAATATCAAAAGTGTCCAGAAACGTTTTCTTACACACCTGGACTCTTTCTCCGTCGGGCTTTGGAAGGGAATACCTGTAAGTGCATAACCGCCTGGACTCATGATGTACCTTCTTCCGTTTTATTGGTAACACCTCCACTGATCTTTTTAGGTATTCTCTACGATGTTCGTTTTTCTTTAAGTTCCAATATTCGTTGAAAAATATAGACCTCATTTCGTAAGGGAAATTTTTTGAACACTCAAAACGACAGGCATTGAAACATCCCGGCTTCATGTTTACCATTCGTTGCCGGTTACATTTTTCTGCAGTCGTGATAATTAGCCAATTATCGAGGGGACCTGGTAAAAAGCAACATTTTAAATAAGCAAGACTACCAAAGTTGACTAATGTTAAAAATATAGGCACTACCTATCTGTTATCAAAACAACACTACCTGATTTCATGTTGTTTTGCTAAATAATAATTAAAAAGCGATGATTCTCAACCTCTATTTCATTTACAAATCATATGTCTTGAGTATGAATACTACCAACTTAGAACTTGTTTTAGTTTTATTAAAACTATTTAAATAAATATATTAGTTTACTACATAACCAATATTTTCATCTTCACATTTAATGAGAGAAATAAATAAATTTATCTTCATAAGCAACTTTGAATGTTTTATTTCTTAGTTATAAGTCCATTGAACTCCTATTGAATTTCTCGACCAGGTAACTTTACCTAATACAGGAAAATTACATCCTAACTACATTATTGCATAAAAAAAACCAATCGATTTTGATAAAACAAATAAACCACTGCCTGCTAGAAAACCGGCGTTAAAAAAAACCGCATTTAAATCGGTTTACTCGTTGTAGAAGAGCTACGCCCGGTGTCACAGACAAACACACAGACAGACACACACACGTATAGCGGTCAAACTTGTCTCTCCTTTATGTTGGGGATTAAAAATAGGGTGCGATTTTCTCCGCAATTAGATGTGTCAACGCCTTTTAAGCACCGGTGAAAGTGATACCTGGCGAACGAGCGGACGGCGGACGGAGCGGGTGAGCGGGTTAACGGAAAATAGTATGAGCAACGCTAATTGGCGCGTACGCGTGTGATGGATTTTACCTACAGTGGCGCCCGCGTGCAGCCGTGCGTGCGCCCGTTCCGTGACCTGCGCCAGGTAGCGGACGCCCTTTAATCATGGTTGTGAACATTGTTCATTTTGATAATGGAGTTCTCGAAGGTCGTGACCTTGGCCTTGCAGCCGAGTCGGTAGTTCAAGCAGAGCCAATACCCCCTGCTCTTGGTCCCGCCAGTCTTGTAGAAGCGGTGTACACCGACCATCATTACTTTTTGACCGAATCTTGATTTTGCGTAGTGGATTCCTGTAATTATGGATTGTTGTTAAATTTGTAATTGAAACACTAGTGTCACTAGTTTTCGTTAGTTAACGGATCTAAAAGAGAACTATTTTTTTTACATCTAACGTTATCGTTTTAATGGTTTACGACGGAAAATATCTGCCTACTGAAAAGTAACTAACTAGTGACTAGGTGTTCAAACGTATCACAACATTGATCTCAACGATGCATTTTTCTTTTTGCTGTACATTGCCTTAAATTTGTATATAAGTACTTTGAAAATTATTTTTCCTGATTTCAATGAATGAAGTTGAGGTCATTTGTTCATGCTTTCATTGCTGTAAAGATAAATCAAAGAAAAATGTTTGGTTTGATGGAGTTCGAATCAAAAGAAACGATCGTTTTTGAAGCTGACCGTAACCCAAAGACCAAAAAAAATAGTAATGATTATGATCTAAATTTTATTAGTCCTGCAGACGTTTTCATCTTTCGTAACAATTTTGGCTTTACAGCCCAACTTGAGCTTCCACTCGCAGTTCCAGGTGATCTTGCTTTTGAACTGTTTGTTCTTGTAGAAAGTAATGTCACCACACTTTAGAACCGTCGTGCCTAATCTTGACTCGCCGAACTTTAGCAGTACCACTGTAACAAAAGAAAATACCGATGTACCTATGGGACACCAACATAGAGTGATTAAATACGAGATTAATTATTTGTAAAAACAAACAATCAAAAGAAGTTGAAAATAGGATAAGGAACTTAATATTGAAAAAATAAAAACAAAGGAAAAAAATGAAAAAATAACCATGTTTAATTGCAAGAGCACGTGACGTAATAATAAACTTATCTTATTGACTAGATATTTGAGAGATAACATTAAAGAATTTTGACCACATAGAATTCACACGATATATCCATTAAAATAAACACACTCCTTTTTTTAGGCAGTGGTGTAATAAGTGGCTCTGATAACTGAACTATAATTCTATTACTTAACTGCACTGAATGTTGTAATAATTTTCTTCCAAATCTAAAACTAGATACTGACATCGACGACGCACTAAATGGATTAAGAAATAAAAGGACGAGCATTTGTGGGTGGCACAATCTATACCGGAAGTCCGATGTTCAAGATACTCAAGTTCCTAATATCCTCATTAGATCAGTGATTATGGTATAGATTAGCTTTAACAATCTGATTTTCAATAGTGATGATCCTGGCGCGGCATCCTTTGTTTTTCTTCACACAGACCCACGCCATCTTGCCGATGGTATCATTGACGTGGCGCTTGTCGTTGTAGCGGTTGAAGCGGTAATCGCCGAGCAGGAGGTTCGGGTTGCCCAACTTGTTGGTGGTTATTATTAGATCTGTAAGTAAATATTCAACGTGAATACGTGGTTTACTTAAGATAGATCACTTCTAGACTTAGTAATTAGAGGAAAATATACTCTTTTACTGCTAAAACATTGCACTAAGCGTAATAAAATAAATGAAGATTTACTATATAATAAATAACAGTAACTACAGATTATACTAATGTGGAGGTTAAACCACATTGATCAATCAATTTTATATGAAAATCAGCTGATTGTTTTTCTTTATTTAGCCTATTTGATTGTCCCACTGCTGGGCAAAGGCCTCTCCCCTGGTTCTCAATAACTCCCGATTTTGTGCTTCCTCCGGCCAATTGTAAAGAAAGGTGTCAAAATCTTCTCCTGGGCCTACCCCGCCCACGCTTCTCTACCGGCATCCTGATTGGATGTCAATAGTTAAAACGCCACCAGAGCCACTTGACTCTAAGAGCCACTTGCACCATCCCACTATCCCGGGTTTAAGCAGTTAAACCGTTAAACCAGTGTCAAATTGTACTGGTAACCATGGTAACTCCTGGTTTAACCGTTTAACCCCGAGTTAGTGGAATGGTTTAAGTGGCGCCAAGTAAGTGATCAAATTAATAAAGTCCAAATAAATACACAATTGTATTTGTTATTTTATTCTTCTTCCAACTTC
Source organism: Cydia strobilella (assembly GCF_947568885.1). Lineage (NCBI taxonomy): Eukaryota > Metazoa > Arthropoda > Insecta > Lepidoptera > Tortricidae > Cydia > Cydia strobilella. Next base: position 4,839,210 of record NC_086042.1, read on the forward strand.
CACTCCACTTCCAAACATTAACCTAAGTAGAAAAAACTCTTAATTAGTTAATACCTATCTAATTGTCTCATCTCAATTTCGCGTTTTTCCTTTCATCTATGAACCCGGGGGCGTAAATGAGGTGACACTGACAGTAAATCGTATACGCTAATCAAAAAGTAAACAAGTTTTTGGCAAAAACTTCATTTTTGGTGCAGGCTTTTATCGCTGACTGTACTTTTCTTTCCACATGCAACTAATACTCATCGAGGCAATTCTAAAAACACCAAACACAATTAGTTTGTGTTGTTTTATCACAGAGTTCCTATGGCCACCTCCTGTCTCCATCATCAGATCAGCTTGATGGTACCATAATATCGCATTGTCACCCGACTTACATGTGTATGCAAATTTTCAGCATCATTGGAAGTCGGGAAGAGAGTCAAATTTAAGTTGCAAGATTTGACCCGTACAAACATAGTTACATATTACATACATACATACTTACTTTCATAGGGACATTGCAAGTTAATAAAAAGCTTGTAATAAAAATGAATCGGAGTGACAAATGCCGACAACGTTTTATTGTTGTCGTTTCCATAAAATTGTTTTCTATTCGATTCGCGTTAAACTAAGTATATTAGCTGCGCCAAAGAAGGTCCGTCGGTTTTTTTCTTATAAATGATTTGACCTTGCAGTTTTGTCTAATACTAGCAAACATTGACGTAAATTGGAACAAGCAAGGCAAGCTTAAGAATCAGATCTTCTTTGGCGCCGATATCTTTTTAGTCGTGATTATGTGTGTTCATGCTCTTAATGATCTCCCCCTGAAATGTAGTCAGCCGGGCGCGACACCCCGCGCTGGACCTCTTGCTGCACACCCAAGTAATCTTGTAGTCATTCTTGGATTCCACGCTGAAGCGGAACCGGCCTAGCTGGAGGACTGGGTTACCTTTGCTTGAAGTTTTGAAGGTAACTGTGGGAATGATACGATAGTCAGTAGGTATCTGCAATGATGGATAGGTAGACTGAAAAAAATTAAGTACCTAAAACGGGTCTATTGTTTCCCCATAGTTTTAAGTCTGTCCGGATTTACGTTAGTCATAATTTGGTTTTTCTCAGAAACACGTAACATTTCAGGATTACCATAAAACAAAACTATCCTAACCTATCTATAGGATAACCTTACGAAAATCCTTAAAAGTTAACGGTTTCAGAATTATGACTAATGATAATCTGACAATTATTACACTATGACTTTCAATAATTATGTCAAACAAAGGGATCCGACCTAAAACATATGTTACGAGTACCAAGGAATTATATTAACGGTTTTATTTCTTCACGCTGAAAAAAAAATTGCCATAGAATTATCTAAATAACATTGTGGTTTTAGGAAAGCATTCCTTCGTTGTTAGTTAGGCCATACTAAATTATTATTTCACAATTCATAAACTGATTTATTTTATTTGTAGGATCTCAGAAATAAAACAAAATATGGCTTAAATAAAATTTAATTCCCTTATTTTCTAAATTGAATATTAAAAAATATATAACGTATACAAGTTATATTGATAAATCTGCCTATTAGGTATGCTAAATAGGAACATCGTAGAACTGAGAGAGTATTCGCAATTTAATAATTTTTATTGACATGGGGATACCTAAGCTGTTATTTGTGAATTCGAATCATTCTGTAGATTCGAATCATCAGTTTTGTCAACTGCTAAATATGTACTGAAATAGCTTGAGATTACAAAGAAAAACTATTGTGTTGAACAACAGTTAATGATTATGCTCTATACTAAGGCCAATGATCCTGTTCTCGATGGTCGTGAGCGACGCCTTGCACCGCCTGTTCTTCACGGTACACGACCACTTGCACTTGCTCTTTCCGTAGTATCCAGTCATTAAGTTATATCTGTATTTACCTAGGATGATTACCGGACGCCCGAAGCGAGATGTTGTAAAAATAGGTTCTGGAAAACAAATTAATAAAAGTACGTATTTTATATGACGAGTTCTACAGGAGAGGCAGTGAATGGGCAAGACTGTTTACAATTTATCCCAGAATTTATGAATCATGTCTTCCATCATTACAATTCACAACCTAAAGATGTTTACAACAACCAATCCAGCGCTGCCATGTGATCTTGACCAAACCGCTGGTCGGTTTTGTTTGAGTTTCTCTTGCTTGCGTCTTTCAGCTGTCGTGTTTTACCAGAAAGAAAATACAGGCTGAAGGTAGAGATTATCGACAAGATTTTCCATTTATGATTTGATCCATGAAACTGATTTGGTTGCCAAAGTATTTATATGCAAAGATAAATAAGAAGAATGACTTATAAATTCACGGTAATTCCATTTATTGTAACTGTTCAACATTTCTTTCACTTATTATTCTCAGAAACTTTCTCTTTAACAGGGTACTATTTTTTTTAAATAACATTAAATAAACTAATTACAATCTTCTTTACTTTCTTCGGAATTGCAGTGAAAAATAAAGTGTAATGCGACCACAAAAACCCATTAAATCTACGACTGAAAATTGCGTAAAATAAATTCTTACACCTGTTAAAGACATTGGGCCTGTTGAAAGTATTCAAATCTTCTGACAAACAGTTAATAATTCTTGAACTCTATCAGTAATTTTAACGATTTTGTTTGTTAGAAAGAGACAAAATTTAACAGTAAGTTTGTAAGATGTTGTTCGGGTTTAGATTAGTGTGTGTGTTCATTAGTAACATGCACGATGTCGTTGTCAACAGTTGTAATTGACACTTTGCAACTGCGTGTATTGCGACCAGTGCAGAACCACTTCCCCTTGGACTTCCCGGAGCAGCCGTTGTGAAGGTTGAACCGGTACTTCCCCTGCACTATCACAGGTCTTCCGTACTTGGATGTTGTGAAGAAGTAAGAGTCTGGAACAATAGAGCTATTCATATTTCCTGTATACTACAATTTTTTACGAAGAAAAAGCAAGCTTGCTGAGTCGCCATATCTGTATTAAACAACAACACCATTACAAGACAGATAACAATGAAAAAGGTATTTTCATATCTTATGCTCTGAAAGTGGGTCGTTGTTGTTCTAAAAAGTGCGCAGAAAGTGATGCGTTTCTGCTCTAGTGCACAAAAGTGGTGTACTCTTCTGCGTCCCCGTCCCACGAGCAACCGCGTGGAAACAAAATGGAAAAATAGTGTCTTTATTTCCCCGCGTGGAACAATTGGTTATTGTTCTAATTTTACTAATCATATTTCATATTTCATATTTGTATATTCATAATAATTCATATTAAGTGTCGTTTTTATAATCCCGCATTGAATATCTTTTATCAAAACTTATGTAAGTAAATTGTTAAAATAAATTATTCTTTGTTTTCTTTTGTTGAATTGTATTTACTCGATTTCAAAGGGCGGGAACCAAAAGGAATACACCAAAAATATTTTTTTTAAATGAGCAAAGGCAGAATCTTATACAGCCACTATTAAACGTTTGTCCGATATTAAATGGGTTTTTAAAGCTATTTAGTACTATATTCATGAAAATAAAATAAAATGTAAGATAAAAATTGCTTATATTATCAATTAAATTGTTACTTAATATTTAAATTCTTTAAAATACTTTTATTATGTTGGCTGAATGAGTAAAGCCATTGACTATTGAGAGTTTTAGAACAAAAAAGTAAAAAATTAAAAATAATGGGCAATCCCGCTGATTTTCATACTATAACAATGAATTGAACAAATAATTTTAAAATTACTGCAGTTTGTTAAAATATGTGTGTTTTCGTAAATTTTGCAATCTAAATGTTTTTCGCTAGGGGTTATTTATTAACATGTAAAGCAGGAACAATCTGCGTCATGCGATTACCAGATTGCTCTATATTTTATTCCTAAAATTTGTCAACTGAAATATATTTGTTCATGTTCATACATAGCAATATTTTTATATCATGACAACATTTATGTTATACCTACGTATTTAGATACCTAAGTATTTCATAAGGATTTAGAGTAATTATTTATTGACATCATCATAATCATTTCAACGGACTTTATTATAAAATAAAATTAAAAAACTAAACCAGTAAAGCACGTGAAAGGAGAACACGAAATGTTAGTAGGTACCTACCTTTATATAACTTTAGTGATTGTGGTCATAAGAAATCCTAATTATTTCCTGATTTACGGTACATATAGACGCCCGGCAGCCACTGTTTTTCTTCGTACAGAACCAGTTCTGCTTGATTTTGCCCGTGCCACCCTGATGGAGATTGAAGCGATAGTAGCCTACTTGAATCGCCGGTCGGCCATACTTAGAGGTTGTGAATGTTACATCTGAAAGAACTTAATCGTCACGAGACATATATGTATGTGAGAATGTCATGGGGAGGTCGAAGAGATCTTAGAGATCACAACAAATAATATGTCATTTGTTCAAAGTCGACTGGTAATAAATATGTCCACAAGAAACTAGTGCAGCGCGAGTTCACGGGTTTAGGTAAGATAAGATTTTTGATTTACTATTATTAGTAGCACAAACACAGAAAATCAAGTATTTTATTCCAAGTATATAGAAAATAAAATTTTATTAATCCGCCTTAAATAGAATTAATTGCTAAAGAACACAGCAACTTAAGAATACAGCGTTATAACTATTCAATTTAGTATAGAAAGTAGTCGTCATTTGGGAACAACCATTGCTATTATAACACCTTTTATATTTTTCAAAAACTTTTGTCAATAGTAAAGACAGAGGTACAGATTACAACATCAATGGTTGTGTTCATACGAAAACTTGACAACTTTGTTATCAACAGTAGTCAGCGTGTTTCGGCAGCCGGAGCCCTTTTTGGAGCAGGACCACACCTGTTTGCTTTTCCCAAGGTACTGGTTACGAAGGTTGTAGCGGTACCCGTCCGCGAGGATCACCGGTTGACCGTACCTCGATGTCGTGTGTACAACGTCTACATTTAGAGTAGCAGCATCATCTACAACAGCAGCATTGCCTACAGCAGCAGCAACATCTACAGCAAAAATATATAACTAAGATGTATTCCTGGATGAACAAGTAATATTGCTACATAAATTTTGTAATTGATTCATTACAATAGGTTTATGTAGTACATATCAGTATTTATTTACTGTACGGATTATGATGGTAGTTCTTGTCTACGTTACAGCATGATAAAACGCTGTCCGTCACCTTCAATGCCGCTGACAAAGTAACAGTTATTTTATCATGTGGATAAAGCCACAAAGCGTGACTGCAAAAAGTAAAACTGATTCGCTATTTAGTATCAGTATTCATAAGTCAAGAAATTTAAAAATAAATATTGAAAAACAGAAGAAAGGAGACGAAGTAAATAAATGCAAGTAACAACGCATGAAAATATATATGTTGAAAATTACACTTCTAGACGAAAGAACAATAGGGATTAACTAGGGACAAGAACCATTTTGTAAATAAAAATATTTAATACACATCATAATAAGAACGTAACTATAGGTATTACTTTAGTGATTATGATCACGATTAATCTTAATAACCACATTATCCATCGTGGTGAGAGACGCTCTGCATTTCTTAGATCTCCACGTGCAGGCCCATATTCCTCTGGACTTGCCAATGCAAGAGTGGTGCAGGTTGAACCTGTAGCTGCCAATCATGATCGCGGGCCTCCCGAACTTGGATGTGGTAAATATGATTTCTAAGAATAGAATATCAGTTATCAATAACGATCCATATTTCAAAGACACCTCTCATTCATCCTGTACACCGCGTAATAATGTAAAAGAATAAATATCGAAAATAGTAGTAGTAGTAGTAGTGCTATATTGTGCAACATGCAACTGCTTAATGATTATGAAGCTTGCCTCGCAGCTTGCCTAGTCCATATTTAGAGTGGTGAAGTCCATTTGGATCAGCGACCTGACGAACCGAAACGATAAGTGTACCTAATGGTTATGATCGCCAGAGATCTTGACTATTTCATTATCAATCGTAGCGATCGAGGCGCGGCAGCCATTGTTTTTCATGGTGCAGGCCCACTGGCCCCGTGGTTTGCCTATGCAGGTGTAGTGAAGGTTATACCGGTAGACCCCTAACTGGATCACCGGCCTACCGAATCGAGAAGTTGTGAAGATTACATCTACAAACATTTTCAAAAATAAGTCACGCACGAGAAAAAACATTAAAAGTTTGATTTACGAAGGCTCAAATATGTAAGACAAAGCACGTCGGATGAAAAAAAAAATTATTAAGTGTTCTTAAAATATTGAAAACAGAAATGAGATACGGTTAGTGCGAATTACCTATCTACCAATGCAGCAACAGTTCGTTTAGAATGATTTACTACCTAGACTTGTATTCAGTCACCCCTGAACATGATGCATGTAACTGCGTCGAAATATTGGGAGCTCATAAATAATACAAAAGGTAATCACGATCTATATCCCGGTCAATATAAGTGCAGCAACAGTTATCTTAACAAGTCTACTTACGGCCCATTCGAACAATGCTTACCTATAAGGCTAGGTTCACACGGCGTTAATTTTTCCCGTATACCGTATACGGAATTTTATCGAATACCGTAGTGACAGCAAAATTTTTATGTCAACTTTCAAACTCGTTCACACGGCGTCTATGCGGCAAAGCCGTGTCAATTGTCTAACCGTGCGTCTAATCTAGCCGTGTGAACGATTTTGAACGTTGCCATACAATTTTTGCTATCACTACGGTGTTCGTTAAAATCCCGTAAATTAAATTAAATTAAAATAAAAAAAGGTGAAAATTTGCATAAATATGTGTCGGTATTATAATACCATCGAGCTGATCTGACGATGGGGACACGAGGTAGCCATAGGAACTCTGTGATAAAACAGCGCAACCTAATTGTGTTTGGGGTTTTTAGAATTGTTTCGATGAGTATTAGTTGCCAGTGGAAATAAAAGTACAGTCAGCGATAAAAGCTTGTATCATAAAAAAATGAAATTTTTGCCAAAAACTTATGTTTATTTAATGTTTAATGTCTACAGCAAGACACACACAATATCCGTGCACTGCATTAATCCGAAGGATCCCCTGGTTTTCTGGTATGTTGATTGGTGGTTTGGTAGTGGTTGGGTTGGTTCGTTTTGGTTTTCTGGTTGGCGATGGTTTTGTTGGTAGTTGTGGTTGGTTGGGAGTTTAATGCAATTATATTTATCATCACTTTGCACATACAACACACCGTCTAACTATCTGGTCCTTAATTCAATTTTTCCTGACATAATATTACAATAGGTATTTCGAATCACACCATTCCGACCGGGTGTTAAGGTGCATCCATAACCGTAGTTAACTTTTGAGGGGCAACTGTGGAGCAACACTATGCAACAGTAAGTAACTATGTATGTTACATTTAAAACTTTCGCGTTTTGAACACATAATAAATCACATTTCACACATATTAAATTCGCGATAGACCCCATTTATAATGTGATTTAACTATGTATGTTACCTAATGTCACCCTGTCGCAGTGTTCCTCCACAATAGTGAACTGTGGTGTGGATGCATCTTTACAAAATAAGAAGTAAAACATTCAATGTGAATGTTCGTTATAAATCGAGATAATATTGTAATCAACCGTCATTATCCTAGCCTTGCATCCCTGCTTGGATAGGCATCTCCAAGACGCTTTCGCTCCTGTGCACCGGCGGTCCTTACTGAAGCGGTGATTGCCGAGCACGATCGCTGGATAACCCAGTTTAGATGTTGTAAATATTGCATCTGTAAATTGAATGAATAATATAAATCGTACTATCTAAAATTCATACTACACATACTTAAATTACTGGATTTTCACACAGTATTTTTCAACAACGGAATAGAGGAAAATGGATGAGTGGGGCTGGGGAACAAAAATCAATGAACAGATAAATGATGATCATGAAAAGATTACTTAATCATTATAAACTCTATAATAGAATGTAACTAATAGGTACACATTTCCCCGATTTCTTTTGTATAAATTTATTTATGGATAAAAATGTTTACATGACATTACAGTAAATAACCAATGCGTCACGAAACTTAAGACTCAACATATATTATACTTATAACAGCAACAATCATAACAACAATAATAGCAGACAAATTATATTGTAACAGTTGAACACCTAGCATCCGTCGCCTCAGAATCTCAAGCATTCACTACACACTGCCGTCCATCGCCACGCAAATAGGCGAATGAACGTTGTTTTTCCCAATTTTTTTATTTTGACTCCTACACTAATGTAGCTACTAAGGGCACTGTCCTAATTAAAAAGACATAAACACCAACAGTACGTTGGTGTAATTGAAGTTTGACCGCAACTGTAGACTGTGTTGACAGTCTACAGTTGCGGTCATGTCAAAAGAAAGCTGACTGACACTGTGTGTTGAGTGTGTTGTGGTGTGGCATGGGGTTCTAGATAAAGCGCATATGGAGCGCTACATAACAAACAATTTTCGAATTAAAAAACGCGTCTGACTCGGTTTAATATATTTAATCCATCATTGTCATGTTGAGTCGTTTTTTTATCAATTATCAACTTATCACAATACAGGTATGAGTAGCAGTGACGCGTTATCAAGTAGTCGCGTCAGAATATCAGTCTGTTGGCAACTACAACACAAATTTAATTCATTCTATACTCTACTCTCGGTCTATCCGTCATTTTAAGTGCATACATACATTTTGTGCTTAAAAAGTAATAAATATAATTTATTGACCATCAAGTATGTTTCCTATTCTTGGCTCAACAACTGCACCAGCCTCTAGACTCCGCTGAACACAGTGTATCAAGTATGACAAACAGGATCATCAATGTGTATGTTCGTTAAAAATGGATATAACTTTTTCATAAACAGTCGTTATCCTGGCCTTGCAATTATGTTTGCTCTTGCACCTCCAGAAGATCTTCGGTCCCGCAAACCGGCGATCCTGGCTGAACCGGTGCCTTCCGTACTCAATTGCCGGGTGCCCGAGTTTAGTCGTTGTAAAAACGATACCTGTAAGTTAAAATTGGTGAAATCGCATGTATAACAGGGAGTGCTCCGATGAATTATTCGGATTAATCCCTGCCGTTTCTTTTCGCCATCGCCCAACGCGACAACATTACCAACATCACCACTTAGATGGTTGGCAGTCCTCAACTGCGTTTCTCCAGAAACTTCCTGCCTCGCACAGCTAAACTGTGGAATTTTATTAACCGCCTGCGGTATTTCCGGACCGATACGACCTTCAAACCTTCGAAAGAAAAAATCAGCGGTAATCGCTTACCATCAGATGATCCGTCTGCTCGTTTGCCTCCTATACCTATCATAAAAAAAGAGTCAAAGATAGATATGCAATCTCTTCCCGGAATGACTTCTTCGGTTTGATCAAAGCCTTCGGGCTAACTCCGAAATAAATTCCAATTTCGGCCTTTGATATTTTTAGTCAAACCTAGAAGTTCCTTACTTTTCAATCAAACATCGAAAGTAAAATAAACTGTTGCGGGCTTTGCCTAGTCGGTCGGTCAAACCCTATCGTAATTCCTGTTTAATGTTTTGACGATAGTCGCATTAAACCAATAGATAAGTAGGATAGGTTGCTTCAGATTCCCGAAGCGCAAACTCTCTCTAGAAATCGGAGCCCCGCTACACGGGAACGTCGGACATCTCAGGGAACGAGCTTTTAATTACGACAATATTAAAATAATAAAAATTAAAATTAAAAAATGTCTTTTTATTACACTTAACTTAACCAACTAAGACATTCTAACGCTTAGCTAATTGAAGTTTGACTGGTCAAACCCCGATTTCATGAAGTCAGATCAGACCTGAGGATAGTGAGGTTTGACTAGTCAAACCTAGAAGCGCCGGAGCTTCGATGTTTGAGTATAACAAAAATATTAATGGCGTTATTGATAAACGCGTTACTGGCCTGAATTAGCTATGAATGTCTTTATCTGTCATTTTGACTTATGTATTTGTAAGATTTATCCCTTATAAAACATAATTTAACTAAATCAGACACGTAAAGTTTTATGAATAAGGGGGTAAGAAAGTAACTAATGCCGCAAATAGTAAATCCTATTTGAGAGCAATCCTACAATTATGATTATATTATAGGTATTTTGTGCGGCACTTCCGTTAATTCAAATTAACAGTACAAGTTATGTGTGTGCTCATTAAATACAGATATAACTTTGTCATTTACAGTCACAATCCTACCCTTGCAGCCTTTTCTCCTCTTACACCTCCAATGAACTTTCGGACCCTTATCCCGACGATCCCTGCAAAATCGTTGCTCTCCATAAAATATCACCGGATTGCCATGTACGCTTTTTGCAAATCTAATACCTGGAAGCAAACAATGCCAAAAAAAACAACTTATAATAAGCGTGTAGAACAAAATATGTAAGTATCTTAATTTTATTAGGTACTAGAACTACATAATGAATCTATAAGAAAAGAAAATTCACAATATGAATGGAACTATTTACTTAAAGTACTATTTACAAACGGTGTTTAACCAATTTCGTATATAAGGGTGTAGCAATGTGGGATATACCAGTTGCTATTATTTTATTTAATGTATATTACTATAAAGTACAGGTATTTAGTGCGGCACTTCCGTACAAATTCAAAGATGTAGGGTCAATTATGTGTGTGCTCATTAAATACAGATACTTTGTCATAATCCTAGCCTTGCACCCTTTTCGCCTCTTGCATCACCAATGAACTTTCGGTCCCTTAAATATACCGACAATCCCTGCAAAAGCGTTGCTCTCCGTAAAATATCGCCGGATTGCCATGTACGTTTTAGGCAAATGTAATACCTTGAAGCAAACAATGCCATAAAACAACTTATAATATTCAGAAGAAGTATTAAAAGTAAAAACCTGGTTTTTATAAAAAATGCGCGGCACGATTTATATAACTATGTATTTAGAACACAAAGCGTTTGGTAAAGCAAATTGCAAAGAACGATTCTATACAAAGCAAGCGCGCGCGCGTACTAAGTAGCAGTGTTGGCCGAACGTTCATTGCAATTAACCATTAACCAGTACAACCGTAACGGACGGTTACAGTTTGAGGTTAAATTTGTACTGGTTAATGGTTAATTGCATTAACGTTTCGGCCAACACTGCTACGGAGGCGGCGTGAACTGCGGTTGTCCAAGCTCATGAGCGGTAGCGATTTTGCTCGCGTGTCGGTCCGCTACAACGGCAATAAGTTAAATACAGACATAGAACTTACAATTTAGACGTAAAAAAAGATCAATGTTAAAAATCGATATTTATTTATTTATTATTCATCATTAATTATACATGCCCGAAACAGTGACAACATATTATGATCAATATTAATGCGTGTGCTCGTTGAAAACATGAATGATCTGTTCATTCAAAGTCAGTATCTTGGCTTTACAAATATTCTTCTTCTTGCATCTCCACGTGACCCTCGATCCCGTAGACCGGATATCTTTGTTAAACTGATGCTCTCCATAAATCATCACCGGATTGCCAGATTTGCTTATCGTAAATAAAATACCTACAAATGAAAATTGGCATTATCTAGTTACGCCATATAAATTAAGCTATAATTTACTATTGCTTCAGTTTAGAGCAGGTTGATTCGCTAAAGCTGGCGTGTATGTATGAGTTATTTGACAGTCCATTACGCATCTCCGACCAGCTCTTATGAATCCACCTACTTCGTTCAAGGAAAAAAATGCACGATATACAATACACCTAAGATATCACGAAAGTTAAAAAAAAACCTTTATTCACTATTACTAATCACTAACAATATCAGTATCAATTAATAAGTTTCAGAAAGGCGTTTTGGGCATTGCTTACAATTCAGCCTAATATACATTCTGTTATAGCCAGATCATGTAATTGATTTCATGATATGGCGATATTGACGATCACTTTATGAAATAATCGGTTAGCCACATCATGAAAAAGTCAAACCTACCCTATCATGACCCTAACCTGAAACCATATCCTTGCATTTCATCACGACATAGGCTGTATCTACCATCTGCGACAACTATTTTACATTGTTACTCTCACTGGTATAACAAAAATGCGTACGATATAAAAAAGGGTCCTCAATGCGTATGCTCATTATAAACATGTATGACACGGTCTTCAACAGTCATAATCCTAGCCTTGCAGCCGAGCTTGCAACGGCTGAAGCACCTCCAGATGGCCTTCGACCCCGCAGACCGCCGGTCCTTGTTGAAGCGGTGATAGCCATATTCGATCACAGGGTGGCCATTTTTAGACGTCGTAAATATAATACCTAAAAATTGTAAAATAATGTACTATCTATAGTATCTATACCATACAATACTACAAAAAGTCAGATACAACACTCAAATACATCTTCGACGTTCGACGTAATTTGGTATAGGTACCTGAGGGCCTACCGCGAGCCACGTTCGACGTGCTGCCTCCCTGTCACACTTATGTACGAATTTACAAGTGCGACAGAGAGGCAACACGTCGAACGTGGTTCGCGGTAAGCCCTCTGAACGTAAGATTGTCGAATATTGGTTGCAATCATGCGCCTAACTTTACAGCGGTCTAAACAGGTAATAACTTAAAGGCGTTTACGAACACTAAAATCTGTAATCAGTAATGGCTATGTTCGATATAAAATCTATGATACGATCGTCAACAACCATTATCCTGGCTTTACATGCGAACTTGCCCTGCTTCACGCATCTCCAAGAGGCCTTAGGTCCCATAGTCCGGCAATCTTTGATGAACCGGTGTTTTCCGTACTGAATCATGGGATTGCCATATTTAGTATAATATGTAGCACTTACGCTACCTGAAATTTCAAAGTATGATAAATATTTACAATCATAATATAACTAGTTGAACTACATAAACGTTGTTAATTACGCCACCATTCGGTATTACCCTTCTTCTTATTCCTGCCCTTATCCCACGTTATGTGGGGTCGGCACAACATGTTTTTCTCTTCCATTCTCCTCTATCTTTCGTCACCTCAGCACTCCTTTCTTTCTTATATCCTCTTTCCCACAATCCAAATCAATGCTTACTAGCTAGCAATGCTTGCTAACAGTCACTTAATACAAACAAATTACAATAAATATCAAAGACAGGATTTGATCCTATCTTTAACGTTTCAAATGAAAAATGAAGAAGATTGAAATATCAAAGACAGGAAAAAATCGTCACGCCAAAACAAACAAAGCTAAAAGTAGGAAAGAAGAAACCACTCGTCATGGGAAATTATATTTATCACTTCTCATGCTCGTAAAGTTCTCCTTTGTGCTAGATGTAGGCTGCACAAAATGCTACTTTTATGCTCTAGTGCACAAAAAATAATTTTTTAAACACTAAGACAATCAAATCACTGGCATAGTACACAATAAAACATAATCGGATAATATTGTTATTCCACTTAATTTGGCCCGTTTTTTTAATAATCCGAGTTTTATATATTACTAAATCATTAAAATCTTACAATACACCATAGTTATTATAGAAATAAACTACAAAATGTAGTTATAATTTGGCAGTATGAATAAAGACTTAAAGCTCCCTCCACACGAATTGCGGCGCGAAGCCACGAACGCGAGTGTGGACAGTTCGCTAATCAGCGAAATCGACACCACACTCGGGTTCGCGGCTTTGCGCCGCGATTCGCGCACGAGTGTGTAGTGGGCTTAAGGTAAATATCACGTGTTAAAAATTAAAAAAAAAGAAAAAAAAAGAATATTGGCGGGAAGCTCTTGTTGCGGCTTTGCAATTTGTTGCTGTTTTACGATTGTTATTTTTAATAATGTCGTCGAGTGAGGAGGAAATGTGTTTTATTTGTTTGCCATCGTTTTATTTTACTCACAATCGAAGTGAAAAGCAGTGTGTATAACTCAGGCACAAACGCCTATTTTTATCCTCGGCTATATTGCCTCGTGTATAAATGAGTCGCTTTGTGCCCTTGTTGTACAATCTACTATTTTCTTAATCGACAATGCAATTAAAAAGTCGCAAGTTGACTAGATTGCCTTTATGTTATATTATGATGGGACTGACTGCATCAAAGCAATACAAAAACCATAAATTATCAATAATGGGTATGTTCATTGTAAACAAAACATATATTGTTATCAATAGTCATGATCCTGGCCTTACAGCCTCCCTTAAACCTGCTCATGCATCTCCATGTGAGTTTTGGTCCCGAAGTCCGACGATCCTGGTAATAACGGTGCCTTCCGTACTGTATCACAGGATATCCGTGCCTCGATGTCGTAAATATATATCCTAGAAGATTAAATTAAATAAAATTAAATAACGTATTTACACATTTTCTTTTAAATTAAACTAAATTTAAAATAAAAAGCAATACTAAATAAAACTAAAATACTTACGTCTAAAAAATTTGGCCTCATAGCTATGGTACCGAAGTTGCTGGCAGCATTTCCCCGCTGCGTATTGCGATGCTAATACGTTGCGGCTGTTGCGAGAGAAAACTGCCAGCTCTTCGGTCGCCAGTGGAGTCGACCAACCTTATGGAAAGCTCTTTAAAAAGTTGTAGAGCATACTGTGCTACCTGGATTAGAACCCCACGGGCCAAGGATCTCAACGCCAAATGGCATGAAAATATATTCGGGGCCCTGTATTTCTGTACTACGGCTTAGTAGGGAATTAACTAAAATTTGGCAAATATATAATTTCAATAGCAAAGCTGATATGGGTTTTCAAAGACCTTAACGTACGAACAAAATTTTGTATAATAAAAATCAATCTTGACCTTTATTTTTCTTAGTAAAAGATACAAATTAAGGAAAAAAGAATTGATTCAATATAGAGGCAGACATCAGGCGCATTCCTACAATCCAGCCAAATCCTGTTCATACAGAAGGGTACCTTACAGGTTACAGGCAATATTTTTTTGTTTAATGTTATAGTTTTTTTTTCTTAGCCCGTTATAGTGTCCCACTGCTGGACCTCTCCCCTTGATCTCCATAACTTCCGTTGTTATGCTATTTCCTGCTAGTTACTGATGAAGGTGTCTAAGCCGTCCCGCCATCTCCGCCACGTCCGGGCTTCTTTTGCGGCATGCACTTGGTGGCTATACAAGCCGGACTACCTATCCGGATGCATGCGGCAGACGTGACTCGCCCAGTCTCGCATCAGCCTGGCGGTCTTCTCCCCCACGTCAACTATGCGTGTTTTCGAGCGCAATGTAGTGTTTCGGATGCGATCCGTCCTTGTGATACCTAGAATGCTGCGCTCCATTGCTCGCTGGCAAACCTTTAATTTGGACTTCTGACTCTCGGTGAGCGACCATGTTTGGGCACCGTAGGTTAGGACAGGCAGAATGCATATATCAACGAGTTTACGCTTTAGTGACATTGGAAGGTCGCCCTTCATTAGCTCCTTCATGGACCAGTAGCTCTTCCAGGCATTTTGAACACGGCGCTCAACTTCCTTGTCTTGCCTGTCGCTGAAAGAGACCAAATGGCGTATACTCGTTGACATATTGTATGATTTGCCCGTCTACCTCGACCGTACGATTCGTGTTATAAGTCATCACCTGAGTCTTTGCACGATTCATTTGAAGTCCAACTTGAAGGCTTGCGTTGCTCAGATCTTGGAGCATTTGCTGAAGTTCTGTGGCAGAGGAGGCAAAAAGAACTATGTCGTCGGCAAAGCGAAGGTTTGACAACCTCCTGTTACCGACGACTATTCCATTTTCCTCCCAAGAAACTGTCAGGCTTCTGAAAACTTCTTCGAGCATGCTCGTAAAAAGTTTTGGAGATAGCGGGTCCCCTTGCTTGACACCTCGCAGTACAATTAATAAACTCAGGATCATTGATGCGTATGCTCATTATAAACATGGATGATATTGTCATCAATAGTCATTATCTTGGCTTTACATCCCAGCTTAAACCTGCTCAAGCACCTCCAGGTAGTCTTCGGGCCCTTTGATCTTTGTTGAAGCGGTGCTGTCTGTACCTCATCACCGGGTAGCCATTTTTAGACATCGTAAATACGATTTCTGAAAGTTTAAACTGAGATAAACTAATTTAACTGGGCATGAGTTAAATATACAAGTATGTGTGAATGACTCATGTTTTTACTATGTTTAATTGGATAATAAATGACGATCATATATGTCAATGCAAATAACATATTTTTTTACATTCATATAAATTATACACATAGCGATCATACAAGATCGCGACTAGCACAATTTTAAACCATAGTTCCGCTCCTTTAATCTATAAATATTATATTTTATTCCAATGTGGCATTTTTCTAGTCGATTGAACTGTGATTATCAGATGATCCGGTATAATGATGTGCTTCTTGCTCCTCCACCCGACGTTCGGTCTCGTACTCCGGTAGTCCTTGTTAAATCGGTGCTCTTGGTATACGATCGCTGGCTTATATTTATTTATTTGTTATTTGATCTATGTACTTATACGTAGTGCAAATGTTCATTGTAAACAGAAACGATACTGTTGTTGATGGTCATTATCCTGGCCTTGCAGTCCCGCGTTTTCCTGCATCTCCACACGATCTTCGGACCAGTACTCCGGTAATCCTTGTTGAATCGTTGCTCTTGGTATATGATCGCCGGCTTTCCATATTTAGATTGTGTGAATATAATAGGACCTGAAAAAACAATTATACATTAATAAGTCTTCAAAATTAATTACAAAATACTAATCAACTTTCAAGTCAATCTGCTTAAATATTAGAAGAGACGGTCTTATCAATAAATATTGATAAGACCGATCTTGGTATATGGATGCGAAGCTTGGACGTTGACCCTGACGGAGGAAACCAAGAGCCCTACAAAACGTGAGGATGGCTCTTGGAGAGTGAGGAACTTGGAGGTAGAACAACTGGTGGGCGAGCCCAACATCATCGGCGAGAGCAAGGCTGCTCGACTTCGCTGGCTCAAGAGAGCTTATCTGGGGCGACCAACTGGGAGACGTCCAGTCGGAATGCCTAGGTACCGATGGATCGATGAGCAAAGAACTGTGTGATATCCAAGCGGCTGAATGGCGGAATCTAGTGTCTCAGGCCGCGACACTAGATTCCGCCATTCGGGTCGCTGAGCCAGCGAAGTAAGTAAGTAAGTCTTAAAATTACAGGTACAGTCTGCTTCTGATACTATAAGAATTATTCCGGTAGGTAGATTCCTTAATGTTTACATTTTAAATTGTTTTTTTATCGGTTGGATCCTTTTTTTAGGGCTCCGTACCCAAAAGGTAAAAACGGGACCCTATTACTAAGACTCCGCTGTCCGTCTGTCCGTCTGTCTGTCACCAGGATGTATCTCATGAACCGTGATAGCTAGACAGTTGAAATTTTCACAGATGATGTATTTCTGTTGCCGCTATAACAACAAATACTAATAATATAAATATTTAAATGGGGCTCCCATACAATAAACGTGATTTTTTTGCTGTTTTTTTCCGTAATGGTACGGAACCCTTCGTGCGCGAGTCCGACTCGCACTTGGCCGATTTTTAAGAATCCATAACATGTACATACATTAAGGGTTAATAGAATTGAAAGCTAAAGTTTACGAAAAACTAAATGAAAATGTATTAATTATTATCCCCTATGGTTAGAATCTCGTGAAAGACGAGGAGCACAAGGCAAGCAAATAAATATATTTATTTAGTAGCACAAGTTATTTACCAAGAATCGGGTTGGTGCCTCTTTTTATTAAATATAAAAATACCTGCGTCAAGAAACACCGCTCCTCCATAGAGATTAACAACATCGTAATAATAATGGTGTGTTTAGACTCAACTCACTATGAAGTGAGTGACCAATACCTGACGTTAGTCGGTCGTCATCCTAAATAATTGCCTTAACCCTTGTCCATAACGCTGTCTGCAAAAACTCTACTTTTGCAGCGATGTTTAAACAGTTTGTAAATACATAATTGATGTCTTAATATACAGCCTTTACTGAAGAAAACGCGACCACGACCTCATGTACCATTTTCGTATTTTTCAATCATGAGAGTGACAATAATTGTAGTTTATAATTTGATTGTCGTAAGTGCGAATCGAGGCGCGACAGCGACGACTTGTCTGCTTAACGCAAACCCATCTGCTCCTAAGCCCGATTATGTTATATTGGTTGAACCGATGTCGGCCGAGTAACATCACTGGTCGGCCACTACGCGACGTCGTGAAGGTCGGTTCTAGAAATAAAGTACATCCTTAAATTATCTGTACTACACATTGAAAAGGCGCCTATTAAAGATAAAAATAGCAAAATGTTGATTTATTCAATTTTTTTATTGGTATAACCGTTGTCGTATACGGATCAACCAGGCGGCTACATAGAATTAAATATATTAAACAAACTAATATTTGTTAACGTAAAAATAAAACGAATGTCTTAATAACTAATACCTTAACTACCTTAATTAAACTAATGTCTTAAGTGAGATTACACTAAATGTAACTTTTAAATATGTCATTTAATTTTAATAATATGTAATCATTTTAATTGTGTAATTATTTAATTTATTATTTTATTTTGTAATAGGTATGTTCGGTAGTATTAAGTCTTCTATGGATATATAATCTGAAATAAAAGTTTTTTAATTTTTTTTTTTGATAAACTATCAGTCTACAAGTCTTACAAAGGAATTATGTATTATATACTAAGTATTACTTAACTAATTTGTACTTGTGGTGAACTAGCCTAACGAGAGAAGAGAAACAAGCTAGTTCCACATTAATTATTATATTGTCAACTAACGGCACACAAGAGTCACAAGCACAAAGAAAAGAAGTAAGAGTACAAAGCACAGCACAGTATAGTTGAAGAGAGAGTCAGAGTAAGCACAGAAGATAGAAATAGCAGTAGCACATAAAAAACTAAAACTATAAGCGTATTGGGCGCGCACGCAAACCGAATATAATGCAAGCTAGTCGGCGCGTAAGCAATAACCGTTAGCTCAGGCGGCGAGAGCGCATGCATCCTGCCTCGAGAGTAGTTAATTGCCGACTGGCAGGAATTTGACGGAATTTCCGAGCGCGCACGAATGCGCGATCGGGCCGCCGATCTACGGCGGAACTAACCGAGCGATAAGACAAGTATCTGTACGCCGCGCTCGCGTCGCGCGAAACCGCAACGGTATTTGAATGTTATTACATTTATATTCTTTATAAAAATACTAAGAATTGTCGCCACATACTAAACAGCAACGTAATAAAATAACTCTTGCATTTCAGCAAAGCAATCGACTAAACTTGAACACTTGCAGTACTAATAGGGCTTTTAAAAAAGCGGGTCTGAGACAAATTAGTCTACTTGCTTCTCTCAAATCTTTACGATTATAGCTTAATATAATATTAATCGAATCTACTAATTAGAAATAATATAAACAAATATACCTATTAAAAATGCGAATGATTGCTATTACGACCTATAATTTTTCCCTTTAAAGTAGTAAGAGAGGCGCGGCATTTGTGAGAGATTTCCTCCACACAAACCCAATGAACTTCTGCCCCTGGCCGGTTACCGTAATGCCTGTAGAACCGGTAGTTGCCCAGCTGGATCACCGGCGTGCCGTGTCCGGACGTTGTAAATATTACTTGTACTGAAATGGAACAGTTTACATGAAGATTTTATATTCTGGAGTATTTTCTCAATTTTTTCAAAAATTTACTCCATATCTTAGAAAAGATGGTATCGTTGCATGAATAGAATGATATCTACTATACATAAAGTACATAAGTGTTTCTTAGGATAGGATTGGATCTCGATAGTTTACATTAAACAATTAAATTGATATGATTACAATAAATATCGAAAAAACTACATTTTAAAGAAAATAACACTTCATTATTTTTATTTCTTATTACGACTGGTCTGGCCAAGTGGCCCTGCCTGTGAAGCCGATGGTCCTGGGTTCGAATCCCGATTTTAGGGCATTTATTTGTGTGATGAGCACAGGTATTTATTCCTCAGTCTTCAAATTCAGGTATATTAATTAAGTAATATATAATTAGACGGTAGACGGGCAGACTATACACTATGTTGACGAGTATATTTACTTGGGCCAGTTAGTCTCTTTCAACAACAGGCAAGACAAAGAAATTGAGCGCCGTGTCGAAACCGCCTGCAAAGAGCTACTGGTCCATGAAAGAGCTGATGAAGGGTAGCCTTCCACTGTCACTGAAGCGAAAACTCGTCGACATGTGTATCCTGCCCGTCCTAACCTACGGTGCCCAAACATGGTCACTCACAGAGAGTCAGAAGTCCAAGTTGAAGGTATGCCAACGGGCTATTGAGCGCAGCATTTTAGGTGTGAAGAGGACCGATCGTATCCGGAACACCACGCTGCGCGCAAAAACCCGCATTGCTGACGTCGGTGAGAAGACTGCTAGGCTCAAATGGGACTGGGCCGGTCACGTCTGCCGCATGCATCCAGACAGATGGGCTAGCATAGCCACCAAATGGATGCCAGAAGAGGGGCGCGGACCCGGCAGGCCCAGACGGAGATGGCGGGACGACCTAGACACCTTTCTCAACAACTGGCCGGAGGAGGCACTATATCGGGAGTCGTGGAAAACAAGGGGAGAGGCCTTTGCCCAGCAGTGGGACACCATAATGGGCTAGTAAAAAAAAAAAAAAAAATTAACTTGTAACATTTATTCAGTATTTGGCAGTTAATTTCATCAATCCTGCGTACGAAAATTATTTCTATGATTTCGTCGTTGAAAGTGTTGAGATGAGAGTCATGCGGCATTTCCTAGTAACTCGTTTTACGCAAAACCTTCAGGACCGTAACTGTGGCAGTACCGGTTGAACCGGAATTGGCCCAGTTAAATCACCGGTCTTCCGAATTTAGAGGTCGTAAATTTTAACGAGCACATTTTTACAGAGATTTGTTTTAAGTGTTTATATTATAAAATATGAAATAGAAACATACTTACTTAATAAAAATAATTAAGAGAAATGATGATTATTTCCTTCTATATAAATACGTTTAGTCACAATTTCAGTAGAAATAAAATCATATTTTAGATAATTTAATATATTGTTACTATTGAGCATTTTCACGCAAACCCAATTTTTCTCAGTCGTGAGAATGATAGTTATTGATAGATTTTATAGTAATAATTTCATTATTGAACGTAGCAAGAGTAGCGCGACATTTTCGAGTGACTTTATTCACGCACACCCAGCTGCCTCTGGGTCCGTGGCTTCGACAGTAGCGGTTGAACCGAAATTTGCCCAGTTGGATAACGGGCCTCCCAAACCGTGACTTTGTAAATATCGGAACATCTGGAATATAGAGGTAACAAGATAACAAAAAAACGACTATTATAATTTCAGAAACATGCAAATGACTTCCTCATGATTCAGATAGCAATAAATACATTTATTTAATAATATTTCATAAATTGAAGCAACGAATTTTAAATAATACTTTATTCATACAACTACAAATCTTTGTTTTACAGTAAAATGTAGCCGTGAAAAGTAGTTCTACGTGGAAAAGAATAAATCAATCATGTCATTAACAGACAGAGTTCATTTTGGAAAGTTGTAATTTTGGCGCGACACCCACTAGACTGTTTGACACAAATCCATGTTGCTTTTGGTCCTTTGCTGCGGTGGTTGAAGCGATACTGTTCTAGTTGGATCACAGGCCTGCCGAACCGAGACGTTGTGAAGATCGGCTTATGACATTAGTTAGCATCGTACTAATTATACAAATTCGAGAACAATCATATTAAAAGCGACAATAAATGGGTGTCAACGAAATTTAGATGCACACCCTAGTACTTAAATGAGTCTTAAAAGTTACCGTGTTGAAACAAACACCACATATTTGTCTTCCAAATCAAATAATTATACCTACTACGTGTACATACGGTATGAAATCTGAACAACATGTTATAGTCAAATAAAATTATATTTAGGTACCTATACATAAGCATAATCGTAAACATAGGTATACATCAAGTATGAAATTATAACTAAATATTTTTTAAGAAAAAAAAACCGACTTCAATGGGGGATGCCGCTGAAAGTTCACTTATTGTTGATGTTGCACTCTTAGATTCCAAACAATGAAATGAAAAAGACAGCATCTTTTGCCTAATTGTGTAGAAAAGGAGGTAAAACCACCCACTTTTCTAGTAGCATTTCGTTTTTGTACGGGTCGCAGTTCTAACCTCACCTACTTTTCTGATAGCATTTCGTTTCTGTAAGGTTCACAGCTCCAACGTAACCAAACCTACTTTTCTGATGGCAGTTCTATTCTGTGAGAATCGCAGTTCAAAACCCACCCACCCACCTAAGCCACTCTTCTAGTAGCATTTCTGGGTCCGAGTCTGGGTCCGGATCCGAGTCCGGGTCCGTGTCCGGCTGTCCGGGTCCAAGTTTGGGTCAGAGTTCAGTCCGGGTCCGGGTCCGAGTTGGGGTCCATGTCCAGACCCGGGTCCGGTTCCGAGTCCGGATCCAAGTTTGGGTCTGGGTCCATAAGGAAGAGAACAAATCGCCAAACGTGAACTATGTGTCATTGAAGAGTTCCATTCTTATCATCATCAGCAGTTCCACTTCATCAAATGTCACTTTTTTTAAATGTAAATGCTGGATTTGTTAATAAAAATACAAAAAACACTATATGTGTGCCTTTCACATTTGAGGAGTTCCCTCGATTCCTCATGGATCCCATCATCAGAACTCGAGCTTGACAAAAATGTTTCTTGAAAACCTAACTTGTTTAACAAACATAAAGAAGAGGACAAATCGCCAAACGTGAACTATGTGTCATTGAAGAGTTCCATTCTTATCATCATCAGCAGTTCCACTTCATCAAATGTCACTTTTTTTAAATGTAAATGCTGGATTTGTTAATAAAAATACAAAAATCACTATATGTGTGCCTTTCACATTTGAGGAGTTCCCTCGATTCCTCATGGATCCCATCATCAGAACTTGAGCTTGACAAAAATGTTTCTTGAAAACCTAACTTGCTTAACAAATATAAAGAAGAGGACAAATCGCCAAACGTGAACTATGCGTCATTGAAGCATGTACTTAATTATAATACAAATCAATCATGTGTATGGTTATTATTCGCTTTAAGTAGATCATTTTCATAAGTAGTGAGCGTAGCGCGGCAGCCGGAAGACTGCTTGACGCACACCCACGTGGCTTTCGGTCCCTGGCTGCGGTGGTAGCGGTTGAACCGGTACTTGCCAATTTGAATAACCGGTTTACCGAACCGAGACGTTGTAAATATTGGTTCATCTGGAAATGAAGGTATGAAATAAGTATTGTATTAATTTAATCACCTGGTTAGTTAAAGAGGATGTTATATTTTATCTCTTAAATATAGAAAAACAAGGTGTCATAACGAAGAGGATACAGAAAAAAATAGTTCATTTATTACAAGCACCAAACCGTATTTTGTGAATATGTACTTACTTAATATTTCTAAAACATAAACCAAAATATGTATATGGACAATATGTCATGATTTACTTTAACTGACGTTACAATACAGTATTTTTTTATTAACAATTAGAGCTAATTCGTTCTTACGTTACAAAATGTTATAGTATTGTAACTTAGGCACCTATATTCACAGATATATTACGTATAATAAGATCGATACAAAAAAAATCCAGCACCTATATTCGTAAACGTTTAAATCAATATTTAATATCATATACCTATATCAATTATGCGTATGATTATTGTTATACTTAATAATAACGTTCTCGTACGTAGTGACCGAGGCGCGGCAACCCGAAGACTTACGAGCGCAAACCCAGCTGCCCTTCGGTCCGACGCTCCGGTGGTACCGGTTAAACCGAAACCGGCCTATCTGGATTACCGGCTTGCCATATCGCGACGTGGTGTACAGAGGTTCATCTGAAATTTAAAAAAATATGTCTCAACAAATTCTGATTTGCACAGCAGAATGCTGTTTAGCGTTACAATAAGCTTTTACGTAGGTAAGGTTAGTATTTTTTGCCGATCGTTTAAATATTTAAACCCAAATTTAAATAGCGTTTTAGACTGGAAATGCGTTTTAAGGGAGCGTATATATTTCCAGTGCTGAAATGACTACATTTTCCGTAACTATGTTTTCATAACAAATATTTATTTTGCTTCCATTAACACACACAATACAATACAATACAATTAGCCTTTAATCACTGACTATTTTAAAGATGTTTAGTGTCTTTATAATTGATTATTAATATTCACTAGTCAGGTTGTCGGGGTTTCCGACAAAAGCCTCCTCTAAAGCTTTCCAGTCATCTCTGTTTCGAACTGTTCTTATCCACTTTGGTGGGAAATCGTCCTCCCATCTAATTTTCGGGTATCCCTGACCTCTCTTGCTGTATGTAGGGAACTAGTTCGTTATATTTTGTGTCCATTTGTCTACTTTCGATCTTGACATGTGACCTGTCCACCTCCATTTTCTTTTTCTTATTTCTCTGGCTGCGTCTCTAACTTTGGTTTTTTTCCTGATTGTTGTCAGTCTCCATCTATCATTTATTCTTATTCCTAGCACACACAACAGCTTTAATAACAAACCTTTTTTAATTCGATAGCGATTATTGATTACAGTTAGCCCAAGAAAAGTCTGCAACGATTTTGATAGCATACGCAGTGCAAGTGTTATTATACGTCATATTTCATAGAAGTAAATAAGTAAGATAGAAGTTTGTCGTTTAAAATCACACTTGCACAGCGCGTGCTAACAAAATCGTTGCAAACTTATCTTGGTCTAACTCTACCTAACTAATAAAGTGTGTGAGAAGTTATCGGTTTGACTACGATGTAATGCGCAGTTCTACTGTTAAGTAAACATGGAAAATGGTTACGAGTATGCCCTTAATGATTGTGCTCAGTGTTCTGCTTATATATAACATCTTCTATAGTGGATATAGTAGCCCGGCATCCGGCGCTGACGCGGCTGCACGTCCACAGCGCCTTCGGCCCTTTGCTGCGGTTGTTCTTCGTGAACCGAAACCGACCTAGCAGGATGGCCGGCTTGCCGTAACGCGTTGTCGTGAACACCGGTCCTGGAGTAAAACAATTGCTTATTTATTTATTTAAATTTTATTACTTAAAATGAAGCCTTAATTTACATAACCTAAGTTAAGACAAAGCAAAAATATTGTGGGCGGTGCTACTAATTTACCATACATTTTTTGAAGAGGGTAAAAATGTATTCAGTTTATTTTGGATATAAACGCTTTCGTGCCACCAAAGATAATAGATAGTATAGAGGCAGTGCCGGCCCGAGTCCTTGATCAGGGTAGAGCGAAATGGGGTTTTGACGCCCTTCGTTAAAGCTTTTTACCCTTTTTTTTCTCATTTGCCATTTTGGCGCCCCCCTTGCCATCCGGCGCCTAGAGCGGCCGTTTCACTCGCTCTACCCTTGATCCGGCCCTGTATAGAGGGTTATTGTCATAGGAAATTTTGTAGTCACAGTAAATTTACTGCCATCGATTGACACAGTCTTAAAACTAAAATTGAAAATATATAAAAATATCAAAAAATGTAACGCTATATGACTTGAACCATGTTCTTTCACTGATACATATGTGTAAAAACTGTTAAATGTCAAACGGTGTCCTCAACGGCATCTATTCGAGTGTAACTTTTTCTTGATATTCCGAGGCACGTTTTTTTCTTTAGACTTTACTTATCTTTTACGGAGTTACATATAGGTGCTAGGTGGTATCTTTGGTGCCACATAAGCATGGGGTGGAGGTTGCGTTATTAATTGTCTAAGGCCCATTTGCACCATCCAACTAACCCGGGGTTACGGGGTTTTTTTTAAACTTTCAAATTGTCAAATACCCTATTACAAGAACCTTCGGGCCGCGACAGCTGCTGTAGTAAACTACGGATGGTTGTGGCAGTTCTTGATCGTTAAGACGATGTTGTCGACGACGACGGCGGAGGCGCGGCACCCCATGCTGTTACGGATGCAGAAATAGGTCGCCTTCGGGCCGCGACTCCGGTTGTTCTTGTAGTAGCGGTAATGACCCATTTGCAGCACTTCGCGCCCACCGCTGGTCACTAAGAACTGCGGCTCTGAAATTTATGAATACTAATGTGAACATGACTATTGGGTTTACGAGTTATTTCGTTTACACTATTAGGTACCTACTCTTTATTAAACCCAACATCGGTCCCATTTATACTGACAATAGGTTTGTCTCTCACAACTCTACGGGACAATGAAGAGTCGGAAGGGCAGCTGAGAAAACTATGTAAGGTCGTCTAGATTGCCATCCAAACAGAGTTAAATAGATAGCTCCACAGACACAACGTACGTTGACTGATAAAAAAACAGTGAAGAACCTCATTAATTATGGTATAATGTCATGAAAATCACCACGTGCCTTTTACAATTAGGTAGGTAGTTAGATAATATAAAGGATGGCAGCGACCAGGCTTTATGCAGTTACTTCTACTAGCTATGCACTACAAGTAAATGAACATGTACAAGATTAAAATCTTAGAATATTTTTAATAACTCATAAAATTTGAATAGTTATTTATAATATAACATATAACATTATTATTAACATAAACGTTTCTCCGTGACCACGAAGATACCTCGGATACGTTATTTATTATAGTATAAAAACAAAAACGTAGGACACTAGAAACTTGCAAGTATCGTTTAAGTATGGTTCAAAAGAACTTCTATAATATGATTTAGTAAGTATGTACATACAATAGACTCACTTTATATTTTATACTACGTCGGTGGCAAACAAGCATACGGCCCGCCTGATGTTAAGCAGTTTCCGTAGCCTATGTACGCCTGCAACTCCAGAGGAGTTACATGCGCGTTGCCGACCCTAACACTCCTCTCCCTCGAGCTCTGGCAACCTTACTTACTTCGGCGGACAATGGCTCTTCTTGAAGTATACATTGATGATCGTGGTCATACTGGTAATCCTGGATGGTAACGAAAGCTTTTCATCCTAAAACATACCTTCTGCAGAAGAGTTGAAGCCAGGTATAATACAATACCGCAGTTGCTCTTACTTCGTCGGAAGATGAGTATGGTTAAGGTTGGACTTGATAACATGGCCCTCCAGGGTGGTGATGGATCCCTTGCATCCAGATGCAATGCGGGTGCAGAACCACTGCAGTTTGGGTCCTCTGCTACGGTTGTTCAGATTGTAGCGATGTCCGCGATACAGAGCTGCGTAGTTACCGGTTCTAGTCGTGGTAAACATCAATTCTGAAAGAAAATTTTGCTTCTAAATTTGCGTTCTGCATTTACGAAAAAATGTTATTAATAGTAACTAAGCACCTAGTTATTAGTAGAATGTTAAATTAACTAGAGAGATTCTTTATAAATACCTATTATTAGTGTTAGAACATGGGATCGGAGGAAATTAAGGATCAGTTTTGAGCTACACATCAACAAGGGTACAATAAATAGGGTATTATAAATTCAATATACGCGATATAATCCGTTTTCATAGTTTTATTTCATGAGTAACTATCGCGGTAACCGAAGACAATATTAACAAGGGTACAGCTTTAAACATGAAAGTGGACAAAAACAATGAGGATTGCCAGCAAATGTTTCAGTTACTTATTAATCTCTTTATAAACTATGAATGGTTATGTTCAACATATGCCTTGACAAGCTCGTTGGCCCATGTAGTGAGGTTAGCGCGGCAGCCCTTGCTCTTCTTGGTACAGCACCACAGGCTCCTCGCGCCTCTGCTGCGGTTGTTCAGGTTATAGCGGTGCCCTCGGTATAGCGCTGCGTAGTTGCCGCTACGAGTCGTTGTGAGCACAAACTCTAAAAATACATACATCAACACTTGAATACCTACTCAATAAAAATCATTAACACGGAATTGCGGAAGGACTAAAAGCAAAATACTGACCTGCTACGCCAAAAGGTATTTCTGTTATAAATATTTTAAATAAAAGTAGGATTTAATTTAAATCCACATTAAACACTTGAATTGCGATAAGACTTATCAAAATACCTACCCTATATACCTGTAGGCAGGGGTCGGAAACCGGTATTTTCTCCATACAAAAATACCGGTATTATTACGTTCTTTTTCGTTCTTTTGTTTATAATTTCATTTTTAATGGGTCGTTTTAATAATGCAAAATTGTTTCCTAAATACATGATTCAGTCCTACGTAATGAGCATTAAAAAAACAAAATATTGGGCTATTTCGGGGTTTTTCAAAAATACCGGTTCCGAGCCCTGCCTGTAGGTACATATATCCTACTTATACATACGAAAATATTTTAACGTTGTTATCGCCATATCAATTGAGGTTCCTTGTAGCCTTGATGAGTTCTTTGCCGAAAGTGATGACTAGACTACGGTTGCAGCCGCAGCTGTTTCTCAAGGAGCAAGTCCAGAACGGGCGTAGCCTTTTAGAACGGTTGTTTCGGTGGAAACGATGCCCTCCGTACAGGACCACCGTGTTTCCGCGGCGCGACTCCGCGAAATTTAATATACAACTGAAATATTGGGTTAATAGAGAGTAATGTAGGATTATGTATGCAGCCCAGGAAGGCTCGAAAAAGTGATACAATCTGCGAGTTTTGTCATAAGCGGTGATTCCACGGCTGGCCACGGGTGTGTCGTTTTTTTTTAATTTGACAAGTTATCATATGGGAGTCGTGTCACATTCTGTAATTTCTTGGCCTAACGTCCTCAATATCATACGAAAAAAATATTTATTGTTCGAAATATTTTAACTTTTAATTCATCGTAATAACTAGTCGCGCAAAACCGTCACTGATAACGACATTGGTTAAGTAATGATTAAAAATATTGCGTTGATAATTTAATTTATTCGATGTATGCTAAATCTTATCACTATCACGACGTGATAATCGTAACTCTGCTGACGGTAACTCCTGTTCGATTCAATTTTCCGAAGCAGCACCAAAATATCCCTAATCTTTGAAGGTTGGATGATTATGGTCGAGGTTCGCCCTAACCACCATGTGGTCTATGGTGGTAAGGGTCGCTCGGCAACCCGTCTTCCTCCTCGAGCAGCTCCAATGAGTCTTGGGCCCGTGTTGGTGTTTGACGTTGAAGCGAGACCCTTCCAGGAGGATTACTGGATTCCCATTGCTTGTTAGTGTGAAAATGATTTCTAGAAATTGAGGAAATGTATGTTGTATTACGAATACATCTGGATCCTAAGCAAACATTTATTCCGCAACTTTAATCAGGAATGTTGCAGATACCGATTTTTTGACATCCGCGGACGCGGATGCAGATGTGAATTTTTAAATGTTCACATCCGCGGATGCAAATGCGAATGTCGAGATTAGGCACATATAAAACGTCAAATATTACACTTTAGTAATTTTTATTTAAAAAAAAAACGAAACTTAGTATTTGAACAAGAATATAGGTGCCCCACAATCGCATTACTATACTAAAGTCCAAATAAAACAAATAATTCACTTTTTGTCGCTGTCCTAAAGTGCTCGATCGACCAATCACAAAAACGAAACGAGATTCCTATTGGCTAATGACGAAATTACCTAGCACTTACGCCGCCGCTAAGACGTTTCTGCACCTACAGTTGTTCCGCAGTTGCGGATGCGGATGCGAATATTCGCAACATCCCTGACTTTAATTGTCATAAGTAGATATTTTTAAGATTTCCTTATAGAAAAACGCTATATGTACCCGACCAAAAGTATCTGACCTTTTCAGCTAATATCATAAGTAAAAGCTCAAATTTTGAGACAGCTCAAACATTCGTTAATTGTTCAATATGCTATGAACGCTAGGACAAGAAACCAACAAATACGTTTCTTCTTGTTAAAAAGAGAAGTTCAGAATTTTAACTAACTTGTTTGTTCGGTGTGTAGGTTGCAATGGTTGAAAAGATTGTGTTTAATTTCAGTTTATTTTTCCAATAAAAAAATTAATAAAAGTCATTTTTCCTAGCGGACGTTTCTACTTAATATAAAATCACATATTAAGGAGAGGAAGAAGGACTTGTACCCGCTATCCCTACTGTCGTCCTAATAAATAAGACAACAAGTATAACTCGTACCCAGTCCAAAACTCCCTAGCCCACTCCTTAGAAAAAAGCAGTTCACTGTTGGTTTTGAGAACCGCTCAGCTTAATGATCTGATTAAAGGAACTGAGAACTAGTCCAGAACACAAAATCCCGGCCGTTTAATCAAGCGTACTATAATAAGCATTATCTATTTATTTATTTTTATTTAGAACACATACAGTCATATATGATACATATGTCAAAAGTGCATAGTACGCACATAAATCTTACTACTAAAAAGACCTGGAGGTGCTGGAGGTTCATAAAATATATATTATAACAGAAAATTGGTACCTATACAGCAAGCATAAGCCTAAGGTATTATCACTATACACTATACACTTCGTTAACACTATACAATAAAAGTTTGTAATAAAATAAATTTAATATTGATTCAATCAAAGCGACGGTCAAGAACGGAATGTAGAATTCTTAAATGCGAGGGACCAAAAACCACATATAAATCGAGGAAGTTTAGCTATCAAAATTATAAACTTAGAGAGTAGGTAATCACAGCTATTATATTTTCTATAATATTTTTTTCCTTAAAAGGTTTTTAAGAGTATTTAATGATATGTGAAAGGGATCAATCCTGCTCAGATGTCTATTACAATAATTAGCCACTCGTCTAAAAACGTGTGCTGCACATATTTGTGTAAATGGGTGTAAATGTTTAAACCGCCATTCACTGATGGTTGTGAAAACCGCTTATCTTGATGATCTCCTGGTTAAACGTTTTGACAGAAGCCCGACAACCGCTGCTGTACCGAGAACAAGTCCAGAACGCCCTGGCCCGGCCCTTGGACTTGCTGTTCTGGTTGAACCTCTTGCTACCCAGCACCAGTAAAGGATTACCGAACTTGGATACCGAGAATATTGCACCTGAACCTGTAAAACATATTTGATACGTAATTCATGCACATTTAAGTTTAGATAAGTACCTACAAATCCAAGTTGTTTTTTTTACTTCGATTATCAGTTATGTTCTAAACCTAGAACTTTCATTCCTAACGGTAACCATCCCATCAGCTTCTTCAATTAGCAAATTACATTTTTGTAAATATGTATATCGTCCTGCTGATCCCTGGGGGGTAGTTTTGTGACTCTAGTGCCTAGGAATTTTAAAATAGAGAAGGAATATTTTGAAATTATTCATGGATAAATCAACCCAAAATATAAATAAGTCTAAAACTGCCCATTTAAACTTGTCCTTGAAAAAATATACAAGCATATTCTTAGTAAATTAATATATGATTCCACATTCTAATCCATTTCCGTAATTGATAAATATACAAGCAGTCTTTGAAGAACATTTTTTGTCTGGTGTTTACGGATGGTTATGAAAACCACTCAGTTTGATGATCTCCTGATTGAAGGTAGTGACAGAAGCTCGGCAGCCGGTTCTGTATCGGGTGCAAGTCCAGTTAGCTCTGATCCTGCCCTTAGACCTGCTGTTGCAGTTGAACCGTTTGGTGCCCAACACCAGCACGGGATAGCCGAACTTGGACGTTGTGAATATAGCACCTAACAATATAAAAACAAATTATAGTACTTACATTATACTATGCATAAAGGTGACTGTCCAATTGTAACTGCCGCTGCACTGCAGTTGCGACGTTACGCGGTGCCGCACTACTGTAGCAGCACGACTGCGGCTGTTGCGGCGTGCAGTCGCGACAGCGTTCGTTGATGGCTTGTCAATGTCAAGTCATATAATGTCATACGTACAAATAAAATACTAATTTACTTTTGTATTTTTTACGTGAAGAAGCGAGTGACGATAATGCTACATGCTACATGAAAAAGAAGACCAGTTTGCCTTTCTACAATAGTCAGAGTCCGACGAAGGCAGCTACGCAATATTAATAAAAAATCTGATATTTAATGGTGATCCTTTATTCAGATAATATTGCCGATTAAATGAAAAGCAATTCAACATTGAATGAGACTTAATAATTGACGAAATACAATCAAATTACTCAAATAAAATTAATGCAGAGGAAAAATTATTCTTAACATTAAGGTAAGTTCACAATGTGAAATTTTCTTCCCCATCCTCTTGCCTAAATGCGTGACCACCGCACACAGCAATCCGACGGAAACGGGACTCATGGAGTTCGTGATATATACGGGGGGAGTGCGCACTTGATCCACCTGCATCACGTATAGGTACTCGGCCGTCAGAAACGTGCGGCTGGATTTAGAAGTCTGTAATAAACGTCCCCTCAAAACCATGCCAGGTAGGCTCTTTTAGCAGGCCTTTTATTGATTTCTGCAAAGTGATTCGTGGGTTCTGGAGATGACGATGCGACACGTAAGAATAAAATTATCCAATGGTGGGCAGGCAGTCGTTCGGTGTTAGCAAAATATTACAGATTTATCTTTCTAAGTATCAATATTAAGCCAATTTTACTTTCCTTAGGTACCAAACAGTGAAGTATGATGAATAAAATAATTTGTAATTTACACTTCATATTGTCCAGTTGCAGGTGTGAATGGGCGACGGCACTCTATGATATGACCGCACCATCCATATAAAACTTGACGGGCGAGACAAGAAATCCTTTTTGAAGAAAGATATTTCCCTCGCCTTGGCCGATAGAAAGAACTTTTAATAAATTAATTTGAATAATAAATGGTTTCCTCGTGTTGGTGTGAAGAATTACGTGTTGCACTGTAACACAGTTTGTTTAACCCTCATGCCTTGAGACCTCCGCAACTGTCAATATTCTAAATTTTAAACCATTCGCTTCTTTCGTGGTTCAATTTTGTATCGTTTCGTATGTTTGAATATCAATATGTTACCATGAGGTATTAAATAACATCTTTGCCCCTTGTAATAAAAATAAATGATTGCTTCTTTTATTTAGCTCAGGAATGGCTTTGCAATGACAAAATGAGAAATTGTCACCATAAACGACATTATATAATATGATATATTACAATACAATTACAGTTGCCAGGAATATTCGGCAACTATTCGGTATTTGGCCACTTTGCCGGATATTCGGTATTCTATTTGCCTCTCTATCGCTCGTGCCCTGTCGAGCTTATAGCTATCCTCGCAAAACTACGAAAAAATAAAAGAACAGTTTATTTAATGAATCTATAAATAATATCGTCGTATTATTTGAATCCCTAAATCAATAATCTCAAAATACGCTAAATTTGTGAAATCTGATTCCACAAATCTGCCTTAAGTTATATACCTTAGTTTTATTGGATGTATATAATGTACAAATTTCTAGAGAAGGCGGAGAATGTAAAGTTATAGCAAGAATAGTGCCTGGGCGTGGGCATAGATTTAATAATAAACTATACAATTATTTTCTGGATCAACAAGAGTAGAACCTAAATCAACTTCAACTGAATGCTACTAAACAAAGCCCTCAATGTCAACCTTACGTGCAGAACATGTTGAACATATAATGTATACACTTTTTTGGGAAACAGGTTTTTCGTAAATTAATAAAAAAGTAAAAAATAAGACATGTTTTATTTTTCACAACTCTTTATTAACTTTAGTTTTGTCCGCCATGTTCGTGATATCAGCAGCTTGAGCCTTGAACTGCAACTTGTAGGTACCTGGAAATTAGAAATTATCTTTTCAGTTTCATGTTGTATTTTGAATATAACTATGTATTTTTGTATGTATATGATTTATTGCTTGCAAGTTACATATATGTATGTCTGTTTGTTGAATTTAACTTCAAATCAGTAAAACGGAGCTAGTAGCGGACAAGCTGTGTTAAACGGTTTGTCTTTAGATATTCTGGCCACATCATCACAGAAAATAAATAGGTAATAGTGACCCGACCACCAAAATGGACTTTTAAATATTCGTAGTAAAATAATATTAATTTTATACTTACATCGACGTGATCCTCACAGCAATATTGTGTGTAACACTTGAAGTATTCCATTCCACATTTACTTCACGACAACACCGTCTTTCACGTAGGTCTTCGCGGACTATAATTTTTGTAAATCATTCCCACAAGTGGAAACAAGGTTTTTGATATATTAAGCAATCAAAATCTACTGTTTAGGTATTAAAAATTATAAATCAAATCGTAAGAAACTAGCGGTTTAACTGAATTTTTTTATTATGACAATTGATGACAATGACATCTTTGACAATTACGTGAGTGACGGATTTATTTACTATGGTTCGATAACTTTTACTATACGATGACATTATTATATTCAGCCTCGCGAGAAGGTCAAAGGTTTGCTGAAATATCTTGAATCCTCGATTATTATATCGCAGCAAATGTCGGAAACTGTTTAAAAACCTAATATCTCGAAATGGTTTTCGAAATAGAACATTAAAAAAAAATTAACAATCCTAATTAGAGATTGGATTTTGCAAGTAGTGAGTGAGAAGTGCGACTGTGTGCACGTTTTCCCCCGCAAAAAATGGCAGAACGATTTGTACGGTAAGATATCGCTTGGGCTCCTCCCTTCCGACGTGTCGGAAGCCGGTGTTGCTCGAAGGGTTTGCCAGACTATAGTTAACTTCCGAATTTGACACTCTCTTTTTCGGACCTATCATTCTAGTTTCCTAACTGGCTCTGTGATACTCGTATGGCTCAATATAGATTAGCAAAAAAGTTTACAGTAGTACTACAGTCGCCATCAGATATGTCGGAGCGACCGAGGTGCTAAATATATCTGAACATGCACTCTAGCGCCTTGACAATAAAGGCGTGTTCAGATATCTGTGAGCTCCTTGGCCGCCCCGATATATCTGCGATATATGGCGACGGTACCATCGGGGTTGTTTATCCGTGGGTGTAATAACTCCTTAGAACGTAGTGGTTATATCCTCTTTGCTTAAAACTACTAATATCTGTGATCAAAGACAATTCAGTGCAGGTGACAGATTTGACGTGCGGTCTGCAGCCGCAGTTGCAATAATACACCAAATACGCAAAAATGGCCATGCTACGTGCAGTCGGTCTCGTCATTCATTTTACTATGGAAATTGACAATAACACCGACGTGTCGGAGCAGTAGTGCAGCTGCGGTCGGGAAAACGTTAAAATCACCATATTACGTGCAGTCGATATCGTCATTCATTTTACTATGGAAATTGACAATAACACCGACGCGTTTGGGCCGCCGCAGTAGTGTCGGAGCAGCAGTGCAGCTGCGGTTGGAAACGGACAGTCACCTTTAATCTGCGAAATTTAATCTATGCGCTAAAGAAAATGGTATCAGGCCGCAATTGATTTTTAGTGAAATTTCTAAATAATGTAAATGAGACAAACATTTTTACTACGCACAAAGGCACTTTTCATTTTTATATTTAAAAAAAATATTTTTGATACATGTGTGGCATCTTGTCAGTAGTTGGAGACGTACTAAACGCAATGAATAGCCGGCACTTCATTGAGGTGCGGAAATATTTTCTTCGAGATGCCGACTCTAGTATATATATATACCTCAATGTTATTAACTAGTTCTGCCATTGCTCTTATTCTTGTCTCTATTTGGTAGGAGATCAATAGAAGTAATATCCCACTTGATTACAAAACTTTATTGATACTATGCCAATAAATCTTTATGTAGGTAAGTACGCCATTTGCATGAAAATCAAAAGTTCAAATGGCCTTTTCCGTACAGAATAATAGAAATTGTCCAATGATGTTAATTCATTTATTTATTCAAAAATACATGATTACAATAAGGTACTTAAAATTTTACCTTAATAACATTAAATATTAAATTACAAAATTCGTTAATAACAATCATATTATGTTACAAAACTGTACGTAAGTACACCATATACATTTGCATGAAAATCAAATGTTTTAAAATGTCCTTTTCCGCACAGAATAATGAAAATTGTCCAATGATGTTAGTTCATTTATTTATTAAATATACATGATTACAATACGGTACTTAAAAATTTGCCTTAATAACAATAAATATTAAATTACAAAATTCGTTAATAACAATATTCGTAATATTTTTAAAATTCGAGTATTTAAATATTTAATTGTATGCCTTCAAAAGCGACCTAAACTATTACCGACGGCGCCCATATTAAAATACGCCTCTGCGGCACCGTACGGTGGCAAATGGTTATGTAAGCCCTTGGTCTTGATGACCACGTTCTCCAGGGTCGTCACAGAACTCCTGCAATATCCTTTCCTCCACTTGACGCACCGGTAGAGGGTCTTGAGTCCTTTCTCCATATGTCTGTGGTATCTGTGATTGTTGTAGATGAGGATGGGTTGCCCGCAACGTGATGTCTCGAAGTATAGCTCTGGAAAGCAAATGGTATTGGTTAGGAAATATGCCGTAGTAGGCCTAACGAGGCACACGTAATCCGCTAATAAAACATTCCGTTTGAAATAAGATTATGTGTTTATTTGTATACCTTACAAAAATTACCTTTTAACTTATAATAATTTCATTTTAGACACATACAAAGAATGCATGTTATTTTAAATCATCAAAATAACATGCATACTTTGTATACCTAAATTATTTATTACTATAGATTTATTAATTGATAAATTACCTATTAAGTGCGCTACGTTGGTACACACGAGGCGATATTGTGCGCGCGAGCAGAAAGCTAGATGAGAGAGAGCATACAAGATATTCAATAATACTTATTAAGTATCTTGTACATTTTCTTTTCATATATGTTTCATATTAGTACGATATATGTAATTTGCTAATTAGTTCTTAATTGTGGGAACAGACCATGTATGGGCTGCTAGTGTCACATACACCAATTGTATTCTGTTGGTTGCTTAACATAATGATAACTCACAATATTGCCGAAAATAAACACTTTATTGCTACTAAAATACTTTAAATATAAAAGCGCGATATTATGAATGATATTGCTAATGAGGACACGCGTGATAGGTTCTAATGATAAACGTGTACTGACTCGTATTTTATTGCTTTACGCAATTGTAAGTAATTTCGCTGAGGTGGCAATGTGCAGTATGTAGACCGTACAGTAGGCCGAGCACATGATTGACGCGACAGTATCTCGCCGCGAGATAGACTACCCGTCTTTTACTAACTGTATGAATTAAAGGGGGACGGGTAGTCTATGTCTATGTTAAATATCTAAATATTTCAGTATCACTATGTCGTGCCTATTGGCATACAAATTCAATAAAAATACACATTAATCATAATATCACAGTGAAACAATAATAGTCAAAACAGGGTTATGTCATGCAGTAAATAAAAAAGATGTAAAGAAATATTTACAAATGTAACATCATATATTTCTTCGAATTATAACTAAGCAAAACACAAGAATTAGAAACTGTTAAAGGCACATTGTTTAATTTCAAGCTATCGTGTTCTTGCAAAAGATCAACACGACACAGACTAGCCTTCTATCAGACATTCAATATGACCGATAGACTTTAAGTAACTAAATGTCAAGGATGACTATGTTGGCTTTTGCTCTTAACAATATTACCGTCAATAGTCACGATGGACGCCTTGCAGCGCATGCGCGCCTGCTGGATGCACCGCCATATGGTCTTCGGCCCGTATTCCAGGTGCACCTTGAACCGCTGCTTTCCCATCACTAGCACAGGCTTCCCGTATCTTGACGATGAGAAGAAGCATGGTTCTGTGAACATTAAGTGTCACCGGATATCCACTGTCTGAAGTCATTTATTTGCAGAAATAAAACGATCGACATTTAGTTGACGGATTATCGGAACCAAAACTGATAAAAAAACACTGACAAAACAAGCCAGATAAAAATGACAAAATAGGTACATAAAGTAGTCATGCACGTACTTATATAGAGTTAGACCAAGAAAACTCTGCAACGATTTTGATAGCATTCGCAGTGCAAGTGTTATTTATACGTCATAATTTCATAGAAGTTTGACTTTTAAAATAACACTTGCACTGCGTGTGCTATCAAAATCGTTGCAGACTTGTTTTAGTTTAACTATACCTATATTAAATAGTTTAATATAATTAACCCTTATTTTGCATAATCGTCTTTTGGCAGGTTGTTGTCACAGCACAGCAGCTTTAAAACAACTCAATTTAAATTCTTATCATTTATTTAATAAATACCACATTTAAACATGTACAATATTTAAATATTGGAAGCCTTAAGTTCTTGGAGTTTTTATATTTCCTAACCAGAATCTAATAATTATTTGTTTTATTAATAGCGGGAATAATTTTAACTATTTCACCGAGGTACTTGCTTAAATTAATTTTTTAAGACATCACTTTATTCTTGTGTTACAATCCTCGCAAAATCTAATATGTTTATTATTTAAATATTCCATTTGTATACTGCACCACACCTCGAAATCATTGCAATACCATTAAAAATCTTCATTATCGTTATAAAATTTCTCATGATTATGCGCGTGTCTTTTCACGGCCATCTCGTTGTCGATGACGACGGAGGCGCGGCAGCCGATGGTGCTCTGTTTGACGCACCGCCACATACCCTTCTTTTTGCCTTCGGGGTCCCCGTACGATAAGTTGTACCGGTGACCTTCCATTAGCAACACCGGCTTGCCCTTCCTAGATTCCGTGAAAGTCACTAGAAATGTGAAAGCCCCAAAGATGAATGACAATACTTTTTAGATATCTGCCGACTACAAGTAGGTATATGTTGAATTTATTAGGTAGGTACCTAGTAATTTTTGGTATACATATATTATTTACGTTTTATTTATATTTTGTAATATGTACATTATATTTAATTCTTAGTTCATAAACCAGAAACACATGATATGAAGCTACGTAACTACTTCAGGCCTGTCCCGTATTTTTTTACATGAACATATTAAGATACAAAACTTTCAGATGAGCTTATTTTATCTGTACCTAACTATATTATTTATATAGCACTGGACTAGTGATTCATATCAAAATAAACCATTTTAATGCATACAAATTACACATACGCACCCTAATGCAAAAATAAAGAAAATGTTTTTTGCGAAACTTTCGATCGATTTGCCACTAATATTTTGTATTCGCAGGAATCAGAATAAACATAACATAAAGTCATAACGAGTTCCAAGGTTCCAAAGAATCATTGCTAAGACCTGAAATTGTCAACAGAATATCATCGAAATATATACATAAAAAGAGAAATAAAATGGCACCTATTTTCATACAAAATTGAAAAAGCATGGTATAAAAGTATTCAAACCCATATAATTTTGCCACACTTCTACAAAGGGGTTTGTGTTTAGCACTATTAAAAGCGGAATTTAGTGACATTCTTGAATTTACAAAACAATTAACTAGTCAAATAAAAATATTGGCGACAGGTGCAAATATATCCGAACATAGTGCTTGCAATCCCGGTCAATATAAGTCTAATGAAACTAACCGTAAATCATTCGAAACTCTTATAAAATATTGGTAAATTTTGTAAATAAAGTCTTATGAGTATACGATATGATATACATATTTAAAATATTAAAGTAAATAAACCAGAAAGACCTACCAAGTCAGCATCAGTCCTTGTAAAAAGACTTAACGGGACAGGCCTTACATTGTAATTTTAGAACTATGACCTGTTAGTATCAGGATCTTACTCTTACTCTTAGTTTATGATAGCGGTTAAACATATAGTCAGAGTATGTAATATTGCTGACATGGGTATTGCAGGTGATTATAAATAATGTTGTTCACACGAAAGAAGATTCAGAGCCACACCGATTAGAAGCTAATGATTATGCTCATTCTTTTTGATAGTCTCTCCAGCGACTGTGATAACAGATGCTTCGCACTTGTGGGTCCAGCGCTTGACGCATGCCCACACAGTTTTGTGGCCGTCGTTCGGGTTGCCCGAGCGATGGTTATACCGATATCCTTCCCAGAGACACACCGGCCTACCCCTCTTGGATTGCACGAATATCGGCCCTGGAATCACGGACCAAGTTTAACAAAAACATCTAAACAATTAAAACTCAAGCAACCGCAGAATATGGCGAGGACGCATGGTTAAGGACATCATTTCAAATACTATTTAAAGATATTTTTTTAAAGGAAAAAACCAAGAAAGAACAGTAGTCAATGATTATGCTCCCTTCGTAAGAAAGCCGACCCGTCTATAATCATTAGAGTAGCTCGGCATTTGCTGCTCCTCTGTTTATTGCAGGTCCAAAAACTATTGATGTTTTGTTTGGGATCGCCACGGGTCCAGTTGTAGCGATACCCTTTCCAAAGGCACATCGGGAAACCTCTCTGTGATTGCATGAATGTAGGTCCTGAAATCATAAAAAAAAAAACTTTTTTGTTTTGAACTAATTTAATTTTAAAAAATATTTCAATTTACATCACATTTTTATTATATATACTTGTAGATACTTAATTAATCACTAATCGGTTTACAAAGGAAAATAACAACAGGAACAGTTGTCAATGATTATATTGATTATGCTCCCTTCGTACGATAGCCGACCCGTCTATAATCATTAGAGTAGCTCGGTATTTGCTATTTCTCTGTTTATTATCGGGCCATACAGTCTTGATGTTTTGTGCGGGATCGCCACGGGTCCAGTTGTAGCGATGACCTTTCCACAAGCTCACCGGGAAACCTCTTCGTGATTGAATGAATATAGGCCCTAAAATCATTAAAAATGAGGACCTTCTCTATTAGTATTTATACAATGAACTTGAAATTATTTGAACAAAATGTAACACATTGTTAAAACACAAATATTTACAGAGATTCCTTTATTGTTGTATTGTATAATCTGATCGTTACGTCTCGCATACATTGAGTGACTAACATTTTTCAATGGTTATGGTTTTTTCTCTGATAAGCAACTCCATCAATGATGACGAGCGTTGCTGGGCACTTATTGTTACTCTGCTTGAAGCATATCCAGAGTGTCTTCCCGATTCCCGAGGGATCCCCACTCCTAAGATTATACCAATGTCCTTGCCAAAGGCACACTGGATTGCCTCTTCTAGATGGGACGAATATCGGCTCTGGAACCATGAAATACCATTTAATATTTTTTTAATCCGGTGTAATATTAATTCCATAGTTTCGCTACACTTAACATATATTTTTTCGGAACAAAGATATAACGAAAAAGTAGAAATTATCAAAAAATATGTACTTAACTCTGAAACTACCAAATAGCACTAACCAAGTGTTCTTCATACCAAAAACACGGCATGCAAATTTAAGCAGACAAAAATATTTCTACAAGAAGCGACGTTTTCAACAGATCTTTTATAAGATAAGATAATCATTTATTGCATAATTATAGGTTGTTACAGAAGGTATTTGCATACAAAATATATCTTCAATACGTCTGAATAATTATATGGATTTAGATTACACTAAAGGAAACATTTGTTCCACTAAAACTAACTAATTTTATTAGTTAAAACATAGCTTCAGCAGAAGCCATTTAAATTTCCAGTTTCAAGTTTTAAAACTAATATTTATGCACCTTCTGAACTTTCAATGATTGTGACTTTTCATATCGACGATCTGATTGCCATACATTATTAAATTGTCTTTACATTAGTTGTGTCCTTGTTTAACACACCTCCAAATTGACTTGCAGTTGTCGGCCATCTTCCCGTAACCCAGATTGTATCGATGGCCTCCGTAAAGACAAACTGGGTATCCATTCCTGGATGTAGTGAAAACTGGCACTGGAAATTTAAAAATGACAACTTTAAACCCAGAAACAATATAGTACCTACTCGCCTCACGATGTCGGTTAAAAGTTGTCATTTGTACGAGTGTACCTTACTTGTTGTACCTATAAATAAACAGTATAGGTAAATACAGTAAAGATTCGGCTCTTTTTAGGGTTCCGTAGCCAAATGGCAAAAAACGGAACCCTTATAGATTCGTCATGTCTGTCTGTCTGTCTGTCTGTCCGTCCGTATATGACAGCCACTTTTCTCTGAAACTATAATAACTATACTGTTGAAACTTGGTAAGTAGATGTATTCTGTGAACCGCATTAAGATTTTCACACAAAAATAAAAATAAAACAATAAATTTTGGGGGCTCCCCATACTTGGAACTGAAACACAAAAAAAAATTTTTCATCAAACCCATACGTGTGGGGTATCTATGGATAGATCTTCAAAAATGATATTTGAGGTTTCTAATATCATTTTTTTCTAAACTGAATAGTTTGCGCGAGAGACACTTCCAAAGTGGTAAAATGTGTGTTCCCCCCTTCTGTAACTTCTAAAATAAGAGAATGATAAAACTGAAAAAAAATATATGATGTACATTACCATGCAAACTTCCACCGAAAATTGGTTTTAACGAGATCTAGTAAGTAGTTTTTTTTTAATACGTCATAAATCGTAAACCGCAATTTATCTTTCACTCACGTTTCACATAAAAAGTACATTGTTAAAATTATGTCAGTCCGACTCGCACTTGGCCGGCTTTTTTGTATTTATTACCAGAAAATAAACTTAACAGTACATATGGTGCTACTCTCCCGCACTGGAATAAGCACTTTCCGTACCTATGTCGAAAATTTAATGGGCCGTATTATGTACCGTAAAACGTGGTACAATACACGTGAGAATGAGTGAGGTAATTCGCAACTCCCTTCGGTCGTGTTTTAATTTATCACCACTCGTCTAGTTGCGAAATTCCTACTAGAAACATAGGAAACAAAAGCATCTAATCATTTATGTTCATTCTGCCTTCAGGTAGGTATTATATACCTATCTTAATAATAGAACGAGTTAGAATTTATACATATATATTTTCTTCTTATTGCCATTACTTAATATCAATTAACAAGTAACAACATTATTGAAAATAATCAAATACCATCACTGTACGTACAGTTTATATATTTCAACATGTTGAGCATAAATTTGAGTTTTAATGACTGTGCTCGTACTTCCTCAGGAAGTGAGTTCCGTTGAAGATGGATATAGACGCCCGGCAGTGGCGGCTGCTCTGTTTGACACACCTCCACCAAGACGTACTGTTTTTAGTCGTATTGCCACGGGACAAGGCGTAACGATGACCTCCCAAAAGGCACACCGGATTTCCCATGCGCGATTTGGCGAAAGTAAGCTCTGCGACATGGAAAATTGGATGATTTCAGAAAAGTTATTTATGATATGGTTAAAATGAGTACGAGAATATATCATAATATATTATCTCTCGTAAATGTAGATGGTTAACGAAGACGGGTGGGTTAGTTGCAGAATACTTGGATTGTTTTATTAAAATGTAAAAGCTGGTTTATTTTCTTTTTAAGGCATTTTCCTTTTTGACATATAAATGTCAATGGTTATGCTCGTGCTTTTTTACGAAATGCGTTCCCTCGAAGATGGTAATGGTCGCCCTACAGTAGCGGCCACTTTGCTTGACACATCTCCAAAACGAGCTGCCTGGCTTATCCCCGCGTGCCAGGAAGTACCGATGTCCTTGGAAGAGGCACACTGGATTGCCCATTCGAGATTTGGCAAAAGTTAACTCCAGAAACCAAAAGTGTTGGATGGCGATTAATGCTGTTATGT
Source organism: Cydia strobilella (assembly GCF_947568885.1). Taxonomy (NCBI): domain Eukaryota; kingdom Metazoa; phylum Arthropoda; class Insecta; order Lepidoptera; family Tortricidae; genus Cydia; species Cydia strobilella. The sequence continues at coordinate 4,882,812 of NC_086042.1, forward strand.
TTACTTACAAGTAGTTAGAAAAATGGTCAAAGACATGAGTATCAAATACTGGTTTTCTTTAGGATGAAACCGAGGAAGAGAGAATACTCAAGAAAAGTTGGTCTTAGTTCACTTGCCTTTGAATTATTTATTATTCGACTGTGACGACTTCAAAACCGAGTAATTATCTTACAGTTGAGTCGACTTTGAATTTGATAACGAACATGAATAGCGGAGAATAATCTATAATATTTTTTCAGATATATTTGCATATTTATTTTCGTAATTTCTCAAAAATGGCTCCTGCGATTTTGATGAAATTTACAATATAGGGGCGTATGAAAAGGGCAATTCGATCAAACTACGGTACATTTTAAAAATAATTAGTTTGCCAGAGTTTTCGCGGTAACCCGGTGGGTATTAAATTGTAATGATTCGATTTAATTATCAAACCAGAGGCTAACGAGGGTGGAAAAGCGATCCAGCTAGGTTTTAATGTTGGTAAGATTCGCTTTTGAGTGTTTTCAAATATAAAATTCAATATTTATAATATACATGTTCAGCTCGATAATAAATGTCTATAACATATATTCGTTTCGTTGGAGTTATTAGTATTAATATAGTGGAAGGCCGTTTTGTTTCTTTACTAAACATGGCACGTCACAAAACGTTCAGGCGTTTTTTTTGTATGTTTTCCTGCTATTTGTTAAACACTATTGTACATGCTATTTACTTAAGAGATATATCTATAAATAAGCATAAGGTCTTATAAACCAAAATTTAGATATAGGTTAAATTGAGGAACTATACTAGTGAGGGATCGGAAAACGGGAATCGGCACATTATTTATTTATATTATAATTTATTAAAGAATTACATATGAGTCTTATAAAAACATGCCAAGCAGTATCCTTTCTTACATTCTACACAGAGTGATTTTATTTTCTTTACTTTTCTATTTGCTTCTCGGCTGTTGAGTGTACCGCGCAGCTTTTGGTAGCACCCAACACAAATTCTCCTTTTGTCGCTTTTTTTTTGGAATGTGCGTTTTATCTTCAGGACATTTATCGTACTTATTAAGATTACAATATTCATTCAGATTGTCAAATCACAAATATTTTGACTATTTCGAATGAATATTGTAATCTTAAAAAAAAAACCTAAAATTAAATCCAAGATATGATATGATATTATGTGACAATCTTCTACAAATTAATCCGAAAAAAAATACACGCCAAATATTTTTACAGTTAGGATGTTGATACTCAGCATAAATATTCTTCACTAAAAGAGGTACTTACAAAAATACCGAAGCTGTAATCCAATTTGTCCCCGCCGGGCACAGATGGCCTATTCCATCGTTTCATATAAAAATTATTCCCATTTGTCCCCGGCTCATGTGGAGCAGAGACAAATAGGAATACACCAAAAGTAGTCCATGTAAAGGCCGCTATCTTTGGAAATCCGACTAGGTGGAAGAAAAGAAAAAAGGGGGAATTTTTCAAAAACGAATTATAAATTATAATGTTGACAACCATGGTACGCGTTGATGCTGATAAATAGGAGCTTCTGTTAGTGATCTTATACCCAGAATTTACAGTTACGGTACCGAATTCAAAACCAGTAGCGAGAGCATACTTTACGCTTGACGCCTTTCATTCAGAAATGTTTGTGTCGCCAAGTACACTGTTGTAATTATGTCGCAGCGTCAAACGGTATTTATGTATTTTTTTCGGAATAGAATGTATCTCCGGTGTATAATTGTCCCTCAGGGCCATGGTTATGTTGGTTAGTGATCCTGACAATTTGACCATCCACGGTGGTGATGGAGACCCGACAGCCGCCAGTGGTGGTCTTGACGCAGCGCCACACAATCTTTGCAGCGTTCTCCCGATAGAGACTGAATCGCCAGCCGCCGAACAACATCGTCCGGCGACCGCCCTGACGGATTGGTTCCATGAATACTGGTTCTACAAACAAAGACGCCTCTTATGCAATTATTTGTTACAATTTGCGGAAATTCATTTAAAATGTTCTACCACAAAAACGAAAGGTGAAAATAGTATATTATAAGTATTGAGTACCTAGATAATATTTGCTAAAATCTTATCATTAATCTTATCATTTGCTATTATTGTAAGTACTTACTTCTGTCGTTTCTCCAATAAAGAAAATAAAATAAAAATACAACGGGAACTATCTTAAAGAGTTTTATTACAAATCCGGAATATTTGCGGATTTTAAGATGTTCATCTTGTGGAACTAAGAAACAAAAACGTCCACGGGAACAGCTTACGAGTAGGTATCATGAATGATTTGCTCTGGTGTTTGTTCACAGTCGACACTTTGCGGGACCGGTTGCGACCACTGTATAGTCAATGGTCGCCTTCTCTGGTACTTGAATAGCCTGTAATATTATGGATGTTTATTATGACATCCGTTTACCGAGACGATACTGCCTTCAATAGTTACGATGGACACTCGACATCCTCGGAACCACTGCGTACATCGCCATGTGGTCTTTGGCTCCTTCACCATGCAGCGATTGTATCGCTGGCCACCTACTACCAGAATAGGATTGCCTTGACGAGACGTCGTTAGGAAAGGCGCTGGAAACATACCGAACGTAATGTTAAAACCCTTGTTTGGATGTTAATCACAATATTTAAAATTTAATCTAATAAAGCTGTAAGGTTTTGTGAGAATCATAATATATCAAAATTGGAAAAGATTTAGATTGATGTTTTATAATGGGAATGACTAAGTATGCAGTAATAAACGAAAATAACCTATTATGAACACAGGTGGTGAGTAGTAAGTAAACAGAGGGCTTGATAAAAAAAACTTTAGAAGAATCAAGAGGTCTGTGGATTTAAACAACTGTAAACAGTAAAAACGATTTATTTAATACTAAAGGCTCTAAATCACAAAGTTTATTTACTCGTACATCTAAATTTGATAAAAATACTGAGTAGCTAGGTAATTAAATTAATATATGATTTCACATAGTTATAAACTTATTTTAAAGTTTATCTATAAAGTTTATCTATAGATGACATGTTTTAAAACATTTACTTTTGTACATCAAATAGTTGTATATCCACCGAAACCCTTTTCGGTGGATATACTCGAACGGTCGATGGTATACTACTAGTCAAACTCAGACTGTCACCGTACTCTGCTGACTCGTGCTTCTCTTTCATTCTCCTGTTCTGGAACCATATCTTCAGGACCTTGTCTGGGATCTGCAGTCGCTGCGCCAGTTCTATACGGTCCCTACTTTCGAGATACCTGTTGGCGAGGTAGATCTCCTCCAGCGCTTTTAGTTGTTCGGTGCTGAACGCGGTGCGTTTCGATCGTTTTTGTTTTGACCGGATAAATATTTTGACTTCGGGGTCTACGGAAAAATATACAGCATTTTATCATTCAACTGTGACCTTTTTATATTATATTTAAGCATATAAATAATTCTTAATACCTATTTTATAATTCAGGTGATTCAGGTCCCGTACACACATAATAGGAACAAACGAAATAACAAACAAACAACGAAAACTATTTTTGTCGACGCTGCTCAAAGAAATATTTCATGGAATGATGACGTCACGGTTTGGCTTGCTTCTGATTGGTGTTTCAGTCAAACTGGACGATTGGAGAATTTTGCACTTTTATCTTATTGAAAATATTAATAACAGAATAGAATAGAATAATGATTTATTGCCACACATAGTCATACACAATACAAGAACAGAAAAAATAATAAAAAGAAACAGGGTTTTCTAAAACTAAACAAGAAAAGAAAATAACAAGCAGCTAGTGTGACAAAAGGGATGATCTCAGCATTTGCTGTGGTGCAGTGTAGACTGGCAGCCACAGCGCTGGTTTTCAGTTCACACCCCATTTACTATTATATAATATATCAATAAGATTAGCGGGTGTTCAAATTACAATTAATGATTAGGGCAGACATGACGAGAAAAAAAAATATCAAAGAAAGAAATCTTATACATATATAAACACAAAGGTAGATATAATCCTAATTTTCGTACTGAAATAGGGCAATTTTTAGAGTCAATATTAACATATGTTTCATTGAAACTTTATTCATTTATTTACACAATGGCTACAAATGCAAATCAGCAGCATGCTTCATCCCAAAAATAGCAATGATGATCTCAGAACAGGCCTCATTTATTTTAAATTATAACCTTAAATAAAATAACCGTCTCGAATCGTACCTGGCTCAAATGTCTGTACGCTGTATGAATGTACGCTGACAGTTACCGCGCTGAATGCCCAACGAGATATGTTGGACCAGGTACGATCCGGACCGAGGGTCGCACCCCCTGTCCCTCAGCCGCCGACCCAAATCCCTCAAAAAGTCCCTGGCCTCCACAGCCCAACTTTGTGCGTGGCTCAGTTGGCAGAAGCGATGGGACCGGTCCATTTATCCTTTAATTAAAAAATTTGCAATTATATGTTTTCAATAAATCCCTAATGGTTATGATTGTTAAGCGTCTTGATGACGACACCATCGATGGTGGTGACGGACACCCGGCAGGCGCACGTAGTATTATATTTGACACACCGCCACACAGTCTTCGCTCCCTGCTCCTTGTGGTAGTTGAACCGATTATGGCCCAGAAGCAGGACGGGCCGCCGGCCGCATCGAGACGATACGAACATTGGAACTAGAATAGAACGAAATATTAATGTAACATTACATGACAATAATTATAATTTAAAATATAAATACAAAACGTTGTTGATTGTCGTGTTAGCTCAGCTGTATAAGCCCTACTTGCACCATCCCACTGTCACCGTTAACCCAATGTCAAATTGTACTGGTAACCATGGTAACTCCAGGTTTAACGGATTAGTGGGATGGTGCAAGTGGCCCTTAGTGTATCAGCAAAAACAGAAAAAAGACCCTAGCCCTAGTCTCACCTAAAAGGAAGATGATGACAGAATTTAAGATCAACGGTGGCTCCTTGAATTCCTGGACACTGGAACTTAGGAAAAAACTACAATAGTTCAATGTTAAAAAGTGTTGGTTACAAGATTATTTTGATCAATAAAAGAAAGAAAGTTATTCAGATATGTGCAACTATTATTTATTATTTAGATTTAGGTTGAAGCACAATCCTAGACAAGTGACTCGTAATAAAACTTATTCTATATACCAAGTTCCAAACAAATAAATAATACTGTGTACATAGCTCAAATTGTAAAGCGATTTATCATATTATCATCCACCATGCATAGGTGCAACGCAATCAAATATACGGCCCGAATCTAAGCTGCAACTTGTATGGTCCCGAATACTAACAGGCACAGTCGACTTGTTTTTAAAAAACAAATTGCAGTTTGGTTGCAATATGTTTATTAAAAGATGCTCTAGTAACGTTTTTACAGCAGCCGTTGCGAAACATAAGTGGGACATGACAAGGCCTGTTATTTCCTACAGCGCTCATCTTAAAAAGCGGCTAATTTTATTTTATGCATAACTAGATTTTATCTTAAAGAGAAAAGAGAACGATGCTTCTCAATACATACGTGGACTAGATACGTTCCTCTTCCATCTTCCTCTCTGGATATTGACGATGATGTAGGGCGTAATTACGGTTAATAGACATCAAATTGTGTAAAAATATTTTCCATAATGTCAAAATCCAGATAATGGGTAGAGCTTGGGTAATGGGTACTTTGTATGTACGGTGAAGCGGTCGTTCACTATGCTCTAAACACTATTTATACTCTAGTCTCTCTACTTCACAACACATGTAGCAACTTCAATGGTTGTGTTTATTATTAATCTTCACGATCAAGTCATCTACAGTAGTGATGGAAACTCGACAGCTGAACTGAGAGTTGGTCTTCACGCATCGCCAAACCGCCTTGCCGTCTCGCCTGTTGAGCATGTTGTACCGTCTACCGCAAAATATCATCACTGGGCGGCCGCGGGTCGATTTCGTAAAATACGGACCTAAAAAGTTAAACACATTATGCGGTACAACTTAGGGATTCATATTTTTAAGTAGCCACATTACTTTACTATATATAAATTATAAACTGAAATAGATATTCTATACCTATACTAAAGAAAAAGTGACCAAGCTCTCCAGTAGTATCCGACCTTCGACACTACTTCAGTTTATATATTATGAGTTGTTGTCTGTTTATTTTCACTGTAATGGGAGAATTTCTGAATAAAAAAAACTGCGTCCTGCGTACAGTTTTAAAGTAAGTAAAGTAAGTTTTAAGTATCATGTAAATATTTTATTTGTTCTAAGAATAGGATAGAATATAAAGAATAAAAATAATTTATTCGTATGCACAAACACAGAAAAGAGAAAATTATACAAAACTGGATAACATAGAAAGGATAAACTGCCACGAAATAGTTAGACCGATCATTTTAGTTCGCTATTAAACTGTTTATCTACACACGGTACACATCATAATACCTCTATGACTATACCTCTATGATTCACACAACTTCCTTGCTTATGATTGCCTGATTATTTTATTTTATTTTTGAATTAAACTATCTGATAAAGCTATTTTTAAAAATTAGGGTTTTATTTGTAAAAAAAAAATTGTTGATTTTTTTTTGTTCTTGACATTCAACAATACCTAGCTATGTATACATGAAAATCTGTTTTATTTGTGACATTTGTTTTATTTATTAATTTTTAATTATTTTATTTTATTTCTGTTCTGATGTTAAGTTGACGATCTTTTAGTGAAAGGGTTTGTTTTATCCCTTTTTGTAAAATACTGTGACTTTTTATTAAACAAATAAATATATCTAATTTAATCTAATTTAATATTATGGTCATTATACTCCTCGCGGTGAATAAAACAATGCCCATGACAGTTCCTTTAAGACTTTTTCGGTTGAACTTGATTACAGAAATAATTCTTGCTACAGAGATCCGACACGCGTGATTCTAGTGTATTTAACGCATCGCCAGATCGACTTCATTCCTTAAATTTCATTTAAAGTTTAAATTTTATTCCTTAAATTTCATTTCGTTTATTCTCCTTTGGTAAGTCAGAATTACTCGAGTAACTTCTTCTTACTACTTTAATGGTTATGCTCATTAGTTATTCTCACTATAGCGCCATTAACTGTCATCACAGAGACTCGACACGCCGCTCTTGTGTACTTGACGCATCTCCATATCGTCTTCATGCCTCGTATCTTGTGCATGTTGAAACGTTTTTGGTCCAATAGCATCACGATGCCGCCGCGATTAGAAGCTTTATAAATCGGACCTGGAAATAAAACGTTGATTAAATATGTGTAAAACTGGCAAATATTTGGCATTCTTAAAGTAAAAACACTATAATACGTACAGTTCATACAGGTAAGGAACAATGGCAAATATAAGAAGCAAAAAATTTAATACATACTTGACTGTCGTTCGAATAAATTGCAGAGTGGTTAATAATACGTTACCTACCTATAATTTCGTCCGCCCGAGCGAAGTAACCAATTTGTTTATTTTTCTCCTTGGTATTGTATTTGTTTATGTATATTGTTAATAAATCGGGTTTGCCAGGACGTTGTTTACTGTCCTTATGCCGTAGCATCGACCGACCGACGACGCCAAGGACTGCGCCAAGCGGGACATGCACGCCTTCAACATTGGGAGGAGGACATTGGTTCATAATTGGGAGGAGCTTGCCGAGAACAGATACAAGTGGCGCAAACTGGTGTTCGACGGCCGTAAAATCCACGATGGCGCTTGGTTTAAGACACTCGCTAATAAGCGAGCCAAGCGTCATCAGAGCGACGTCTGTTCGCCACGGGCACAGTACACCTGCCAGGCTTGTGGGCGTGTTTGCCGCTCCCGTATTGGCCTGCACAGCCATGGAAAATGTTGCCCTACCTGACACTGTTTCAGTCTGCAATAGACTTTAAGGCCATTGATTGATTGTTTACTGTCATACGAATAAATCAAATACGAAAGAATAATATAATTTAAGTAATCATGAAGCACAATATAATTGAAACCAGACCAAGTGCCACTTTTAAACATACCTATATATACGGTTAAATGTTGTAATAAACACAACACAATTTGAAATTTTGGTTTTCGTTGACTAGGGAATAATGTGCGATGTTAACTCTTGCTGCAATTTCTCTCTTTCACTTGTCAAACCGAAGGGGAACAAATTCTAAGAAGAAAAGAGTTTGTGAAATATTTGTCTGTTATTGGACTATAAAACGTTTCCTAATGCCATTCGCTTAAAACAATATGTCACATTAAAAATCTACAAAATAAAGTTTGATATTTATGTTTCCATTAAAAGGTTTCTAAATATATAGCCATATGTGGCTAGAATATAAACCATTACAATAAATAAACCGGACGAGTGCGAGTCGGACTCGCCCACCGAGGGTTCCGTACTTTTTAGTATTTGTTGTTATAGCGGCAACAGAAATACATCATCTGTCCCGTTTTTACTCTTTGGGTACGGAACCCTAAAAAAGACTTATAATGGCTGGCCACATATTCCAGTAAAAGTACCTACACTTTTGTAGCCCATCTAGACGTCCCTTTTTAAGTAATGATTAATAAGAAGGAGAATAATTATAAGGAGAATAGAATAATATTAGGTTAATAGAGCCATTTAGCCATTCTAATGCTTATTTATTGATAGAACATTATCTTAATTATTTTTTGTATATTACGTCAAATATTGATACTTAATTTAATGTTATTTCATTAATAGATCTTATTTATTATCTTAATTTAATTAAATACATTAAATATTCAAACATGTAAATTCATAAACCATTCATCAAGATCACATCACATACTCGTAGGTACGAGAATTACCGCTACGAATTGCTACGCCGCCGTAACCCGTAGGTCGTAGCAAGTTTATTCAATATAGATGTAGTGCATACATGTTTTCCATCGAATTTCCTCGGAAATGTTCGTATTTGTCATGCTACTTCAGTCAACCTCAGTATCAGTACTTTCTGTACCGAGACTGACTGAAATAGCAAGACACGTTCGTACGTTTCCGTGAAAATAATTATGCACTACATCTGTACCTACTAGTCGTAGAGGAAAATTGTGCTTTGTGAGAGAGCGTATAAAATGTTCAATCCGGCCGGTATAAAATGTTTGACGACCGATCTGGCCTGGTGGGTAGTGACCTTGCTTGTGAAGCCGATGGTCCTGGGTTCGAATCCCGGTAAGGGCATTTATTTGTGAGATGAACACAAATATTTGTTCCTGAGTCATGAGTATGTATATCGTCGCCTAGCACCCATAGTACAAGCTTTGCTTAGTTTGGGGCTAGGTTGATCTGTGTAAGATGTCCCCCAATATTTATTTATTTATTAATAATCCACAGCGAAGTTTCGTCACAGATGCTGCTACCAAAGTGTCCGGAACATGCTTCGTCAAAAAATACAAAAATAGCAACAAAAAATACCACAAACTGGCCCCGTCAAAAATAACCTATTAATAATTAAGCTCCTAACAGTTCCCTCCCTGGCCCAAACAGCGGCTTTCTACTTCCATTTTCCAAATGTCTACAAATATGTTACGTGAAATGATCTAATCGAAATTAAACTATCGTGAGACATATTTCAAAATATTTAGATCAGTACGGTTTCACTCACTATTATTTTTAGTCGCTTTTGGCGACATGTTTCGGATTCTTCGGGAATCCTTTCTCAGGCACGACTGTCCGCGCGCGGCGTGGCGGCGGGGTGAAATGAACTGTTATATGGGTCGTCATTGGACGCGAGATTTACAGTTATTTTCACACTAGCACAAAAGAGTTAAGAATTGTTGCTACAGACTACTACAGAAATCCGATATATTTAGGTACATGGTTCCAGTGGATTTAACGCATTGCCAGATCTTCTTCATTCCTTAAATCACGGACATCACATTCGCTTTTGGTCTGACGGAGTCAGAATTTCTCGAATTCTTACTAGGTACCTTAATGGTTATGCTCATTAGTTATTCTCACTATAGCGCCATTAACTGTCACCACAGAGACTCGACACGACTGTGCGTGCGAGTACTTTACGCACCGCCAGTTCACCTTCATGCCTTGTTTACTGTACATATTGAAACGATATTTGTCCAGTAGCATCACGATGCCGCCGCGGTTAGAAGTTTTATAAATTGGACCTGGAAATAAAACGTTTACCTATTAAATATTTAAATATTTGTATAATGTTGGCATTCTAAAAGTACAAACACCACAGGCTAGGATATAATCCATTATTTAGATTAGTTAGTAAAACCAAGACTCTTATAGTTGCCGGCCACATATTGCAGTAAAAGTGTATCCCATCTAGGCGTATCTTAATAATGGTTAATAATAAGAAGAAGGTTAATAATTATTTGCCAGACATTTGGTACCTACCTGTTGTAATAAAACAATATAAGGTTAATAAAGTCATTTATATTGGCACTTAATTGTAATGCTTATTTATTTATTGATAGAACATTATCTTAATTATTTTAAAGACATATGTATATTACAATTAATTTAAGTACGTTAAATATTGACACATGTAACTAGAGATGATGACACATGTTGAATTTTATAACAAAATGTAGAAAAGTAGATAGCAAATGAGCAATTTATCACAATAATGTGATACGAACTGCTACGTCGCCACCGTAACCCGTAGGCCGGAGAAAATTTACTCAATACTTGTCGTAGAGAAAAATTGTACTCTGTGAGAGAGCGAATTCTGTATTTAGTATCGTAAAATCTAACAAATGTACAATTGCCTATTACCTACACCTAATTGAGCTACCCAGAGTATCGCCTCCACCAAAATTATCCATAAAAATAAGGTAATTTATTCAATTTTATATGAGACTAGAATGTCCCCCTGCAGTGCTAAGTCCCTCTCTTTCCTTACCACGTACCCTGGTCTTGACCCGCCTCCTACCAGCTGCATAACTTTACACACACAATAGGTACATTTAAAAATGCGTATGTTGATTATTGATCCTAACCACAACTCCGTTCATGGTCTGCACGGAGACGCGACAATCGTTCGTGTACTTGACGCAGCGCCAGATTATCTTCGGCCCACGGACTTTGTGACGATTGTAGCGATTGTTGTTCAGTAACATAACTATGCCGCCACGGTTGGAGCTTGTGAATATTGGACCTGGAAATGAAAAACTTATTGAATGTTTGTCCGTAAGAGACCACACACTTTAGCATCTTTTGAACGTCAGCGTTCAGACGCTGCGTAGTTGCGCCAACGTTGCGTCGAGCAGCAGCCATAGATTTGACTTGACATATGTAGACGCTCGGAAGACGCTAGTATGGGGCCTCTCTAACTTATAATTATTTCTTAAGTTTATTTATCTAGAAGATTCTCAAAATATTGGTTTCACACAGACTTTAGGACAGATAAACGAAAGAGAAATAAAAAGGTATCTACTCTAATTATTAAGTATTTAGTTAATTTGCTATATGGGTAAGTAACAATTCTCCCTCCTACGGCCTACGGCCTCCTAGCCTAGTCAGTAGTGACCCCTGCCTACCAAGCTAGAGGTCCCGGGTTCGAATCCTGGTAAGAGCATATATTTGTGTGTTTATCACAAATATTTATTCCTGAGTATGGATGTTTTCTACGTATATAAGTATTTATACGAGTATATAATTATTCGTTGTCTGAGTACCCATAACACAAGCCTCCTTGGGCTTACCGTGGGACTTAGTCAATCTGTGTACGAATGTCCTATAATATTTATTTATTTTATTTATTTATATGGTCGTCTAGTACCCACAACAGTACAGTATTGTGTTCTTGAGCAATAGCTTCCAATACAATTGTCATTTGGCTTTTGTCGCCCAGAAAAGGGCTATAAGAATCATAGCCCGAATATCCCAACAAATGTCCTGTAAGAATTACTTCTCTGAGTTTCGTATTCAAACTGTACCCGGCCTGTACATTCGTATAGTGCAAACAGGCCAATTCGAACAATGAGATACGTCATTTACTAGTTCTAGAAACCATATGAATTAGATATGTCAGTGTCAATGTTGCCAGACAGTGATGGCAGGTGGGCCAAAATGTTAACGGAATGGCCGCTTTCAGACGAAAGGAGTGCCTGGCGTCCGTTGGCTCGTTGGGTGGACGACATTCGGAAGACAGCGGGTCACTTCGGGATGAGATTGGCTCAGGACCGGGATAAGTGGCGTACTCGAAGAGAGGCATGCTCAGCAGTGGGCGATAAAAGGCTGATATGATGGGGCTGACATATCTAATCCCATATCGTTTCTAGAACTAGTAAATGACGTATCTCATTGTTCGAAGTGGCCTGTAAGTGATTTAGTGAAGTCCTTGAATGAAATTGAAAGTTTAGAGCAACAGGAAGCTCGTCTAGCTGCAAGAAGAAAAGACTTGCCACTGACTGTCAAATCAAACCTCAAGGTATTTAAACAGCAGGTTACCAGGCTATAGTCTTATTTAATAAATTGTCAATTGAATTGAAGTCGCTCACAAGTGCCTACTTGTTTAAAAATAAATTAAGCTTTTCTAATGAAAAAATGCTTCTATTTAGTAGAGGAATATTTGATGGATGACGATACAAGATATTTATTGATTATTCACCTGGTATTCTTTAGGATAAATATATATGACATCATTTATAATAATTAAATTCGCACTTGTATTGGTAACAATAAATAATATGTTGAAAATTTTTATGTATAGAATCAATAGTAGTTATTTATGGAAATAGTAAACATGGATTACTTACTTACTTACTCCGTTGGCTCAGCGACCCAAAATAAGACTTGGCCTCCGACACAAGAGCGCCACTTTCATCGATCCTGTGCGACCACTCGCCAATTATTAAACATGGATTATTATGTAATACTTCATTGTATTAATTTTAATGTAAATACGTCAAGCTATTTATAGTAAAAATTCAGGCGCAATGTTTATTATTGTTATATTGAATAAATTGAAATTAAAATTGAACACAATCCTTATTGAGCTAACCGTGGGACTAGGTCGATCTGTGTAAAATTGTCCTATAATATTTATTTATTTATTAATGATACATTTTGGTTTGTATGACTAGTTGTTCTTATTGCGACAGCCATTTATTCATTTTATAAGCTTTAATATTGCATACAAATTTATTATACACAGCAGCAGACAGCATCTTTTCGGATGAACAATCCATTGAAACTCTTAGTAACAAAACTTTTGTAACTTATTAAAATACAATATACAATTATTATGAATCGCAGGTATAAACATGATTTAACATCATCGACCATATTAAGCAGCCGACGTTATTAGGCGACATTCTCTACTTCACGCACCGCCAAATGGTTTGTCTATCTTTCATCTTATATCTTGTGCACTTTGTGTTTATTACATTGTAACACAATTTAATGTAGGTATGTACAGGACACTTGATATTAAACATATTAATAACGGGTCACTCCCGTATTTTAAGTCGAAAAACACTCGACATGTTTCACTCCGTACCGACGAGCGTCATCAGGAGCCAGGAGGAGGACACTTGATATTAGAGGACAATTTAATGGGTATGTTCATTGGTGATTCTAACAACTTTCCCATCCACGGTGGCCACAGACACTCGACACGTGTTCGTCCTATACTTCACGCATCGCCAAATGGTTCTTCTGCCTTTGATTTTGTGCACGTTGTACCGCCTGTCGTCCAGTAACAACACTATTCCGCCGCGGGTTGACGCCGTGAAAATAGGTACTGAAAAATATTGCTTCGTTAGTACAAAGTTACAAACTGCAATGTTATACGTAGAGTCGGATCAAGCTGACTACGTGGCATTTGCAATGACAAAGTGTGGACATGCCATCGCAATTGTTAAATTTCTATGAAAAATAAAACGTTTGTAATGAAACTCGTTTACTTACTTAGACGGACATTAGTGCCTTCTTAAGAGTCCCCGACAAGCTCGGTTCTACATACAAACGTAGTTACGCTCTCATTTTAAAACGAGTAGCTAGTTTGCTCTGAAACTTTGTACTTACAATTGATTTAAGGTATGTCTATGTCTGTAATTAGTTTATGTAGCTTCAGAAAACATACAGCGAATTTAAGTTTTTCATACAAAACTTGTTTTTGCTCTATTTCGTTTGTTTTATAAACTGGAGCTATATAAACTTATTACAGACCTAGATATATTTCATGTATGTACAAAGTTTCATTACAATCCAACACGTAATTTTAAAATGAGAACGAAACTCCGTTTATATGAGAAGGTGAAATTCGGCCGAGCTTGCCGGGGACTCTTAAGGCAAATAACACAATTTAGTGTTTGAGATAGGTACCTATAAACAGAAGGATGTCACCTTATATTTAAACTACATTCTAGTGTAGGTCGCAAACTTATGAAATCAAATAAGCTCACCCATGTAATGCCCACTGTTTATAAAAAACTGCCCAGAAATATCGTCGAAGCTCCCAATTTAATTAGCTTTTAGCGCCGATTAAAAAACTGGCTTGTCGAGCGCTCATTCTACACCTACCAAGAGTTCTGTACACACAAATAATAAAAATAATAAAAATTGTAGAAATAATACACTTATATAAAAAATGTTTTCAATAATGTATGTACAAATTGTAAATAATTATAAACTGATCCATAATATTGACATATATAGGTAAACTAGTTTTATGAATATAAAATGATTATGATTATCCCGTCAGAAACTCACGTGAATCACGTGATCACGGACATCAGACAGTTCACTTTTCTATTTGCCCAAATATGAGATATCATTTTTGTATGGAATATAGAAGGATGTCACTGCATATTTAAGGTACATAGTGTCCCGTTAGAAACTCCCTATCCCCTTCAACATCGTCTTGCAACGACGGCAAGTGGTTATGCTCATTGGTCGTCCGGACTATGCATCCGTCCACTGTGGTGACGGACATCCGGCAACCGGCTCGTCTGTACTTCACGCAACGCCAGTTGGTCTTAGGGCCGTTGACCGCGTGTTGGCGGTACCGTTCCTCGCCTACTATCATCACGGGACGTCGGCGCCCGCATTCGGAGGTGAAGAATACTGGTGCTAAAACATAATTTAGGCTGATAAAATGTATAGTTAATCATTACAATATTCGTATTTAAATAAAGGTAAAGAACTGAAAAATACCTACTTGAAAACGGAATGATTATCATTGGCAACATTAAAGTATTTTTACTATCATCATGTCATGGAAGTACATCCGAGAAAATGTGATATGTTTGCAAATATGTACGACCATCATACCCGTACCTCTTTTGTTTCACTAAGGAACAAGAGAACTTCGTTGAGCAATAAAAGTAAATAAAATTAATGTTAATAGCACGCTGTATTAGTCAACGTCTTTTAATGACGACTTTATTTTGTTTAGGTCGATGTATAGGGAGAAAATACCATGGCAAATGAATGGCATTGGCATTACATGGCATTACATTTATTGATCGGACACTTACATTATTTTAATAATAACCCCAACACAAACACACAAACTAACCAAAAAAGTTTACATAAGAAAACTAACAAAACCACAAGGAAAATAGTCTGATTTAAGACTACTATTTGTGTTGGGGTTATTATTAAAATAATGTAAGTGTCCGATCAATAAATGTAATGCCATGTAATGCCAATGCCATTTGCCATGGTTTTTTCTCATTCTCTCTCATTCATGGTATGTGTATAAACTTTGGTACAAAAGAAAAAATACACAAGAATAAATATTTTCTTATTGGTTTCGATGATGTTCGCTTAGACAACATTTATTTTATAAATTACATTCGGGCAGGAAACCCTAAAAGTTTTTATACGTAAGTAAAATAAGATACGAATACATAAAAACTTTGGTAGAGGTATATAATTGAGATTTAAGGATGACAAATATTTTAAATTTTCATTAATGGTTTCGATGGCTTCCATTGATCGTCACAACCACGTTATCGACAGTGACGAGGGATGCTCTACACCCCTGGTTCCTCCACTTCGAACATCGCCACGTCGACTTAGGCCCCGCGCTGTACAAGTTGTACCGAAACTCTCCGTTCACCACTAACATGGGTTTACCTTGCCGGGACGTTGATATGACGACTTCTAAAAATATATACTTAGATTTATAATACCGGCTTTGCTTTATTCTCTCGGCCTTGAAGAGATATGTAAAAGCTATGTGATACCTAAGGTATTCGAATAAAGGAAATTATAAAGGCCTTTTAATAATGTTCAAATACTAATATCGGTTGTGCAAATAGTACTAGTATAGTGATGCCAATTCAATTTAAAAAGTATTAAACAAAACATTATTTATTAAAGATTTAATAACAACCTCAAATAAAACAACATTTGCTCGAACTTTAAAAATTAGTAGCCTTTCAGGTTCAAAAGACTGGTTTCCACACAAATAGTGTTTATACTATAAAACTGCTAACTGTTGGTCCATTTAGTGCCATCATCGACACAATTAAGGTGCCTTCGCCTATGAAGGCCCTTCGTTTTTTTTCTATTTTTCATATTTTTAATATGAACTTACAATTTTGTCTATGGTAGGTACGTACTAGCGAACATGGGCGGAAAATTTAAACCCATACACACTGTGAAGTGCGAAAAGCTTTGCGCAGGTACCTTACGTGACAAATTGTCAAGTGTCATCTCAGATTCAGATTCAGATTTTTTATTTATAAACATACATTAAATACAGTTTACACGTCAATATCTTATAACTAAGTTGATATAATTTATAACTAAGTTTTGCATATTATTTATTTACATCTGTAAACCTTTAACGAAATAAGGTTTACCAATGGTCAGTCAAGACTTAAGAGTGACACTGTTAGTAATTTAGTACACTACGTACGTAGAAGCCCTGTTCACCCTTGCCGTATTTGCCAAACTTCAACAACAAAAACACTAGTAACTAAAGATTGGTTATGTGCGCCTTTAATCTTGATGATTTCATCATTAAAGGTCCCGATGGAAGCGCGGCAACCCACGGCCCATCTGTTACCTACACAAATAGAAGCCTTGTTCACCCTTGCCGTATTTGCTAGACATCGATAACAAGCACAGGTAACTCAAGAATGATTATGTTCATCTTTAATTTTGATGATTTCATCATTAAATGTCCTTATAGAGGCGCGACAGCCCACGGCCCATCTGGTACACACGTAGAAGCCGCGCTCGCCCTTACTGTTGCTGTGCTGGTTGTACCGGTGCCTGCCGAGGAGTACCACTGGCTTACCATACTTGGACATCGAGAACGTGGGAACTAAAAACAGTTAAAAACTTTCATTTATACATCGTATCTATCAGATATTGTATGTATCCACCCGCTGGGTGGATTTTGTGAAGAAGGCCTGCAAGAGATCCAAGCAGGCGACTATTACCTATTGTACGAACAGTCGTCATGAGGAAACGATGAAAAAGAAGAAGATGATCAGATATTGACTTTTTAATGACTTTACATGACTAGACAATAAAACGTTTTCAATGTATTTATTCTACGTATATTAAGTAAAACTATTTGTACAAACATTCAGCCAAAAGACTTTTTATGCGAATGGTAATTCTTCGTTTGAATGATGCAATCATCAATAGTGGTGACATAAGCCCGGCAGCCCTTAGAACACTGCGAGCACACCCAGCGCACCTTCGGGCCCTTGCTTCTACAGTACTTGTTGTACCGGTACTCCCCTATCTGCAACACCGGCTTGCCGTATCTCGATGTTGTGAATATCGCTTCTGGAAAAAGAGAAAACTATATTATCGTTCCTCAAAGAGAAACGACACGATGTTATTGAACACCAAACACGCCTTCGGGCCCTTGCTCCTGCAGTACTTGTTGTACCGATACTCTCCTAACACTCACATCAATCATCGGTAACTAAATATTGTAGATCAGAGATTACACACTTCAATAACAACTAAGATTGGCTCTCAATCATTTGATAAGCAAACGAAAATTTTAGAATCACAGCACATTTAAAATACTTGCAAATAATAGAGAATTTCAGTATAATCATACACGAGTACATGAAACTATACACATACATTCATATGATCCATCTTTCAAGCTTTTGTTTAGTTGAGTATAAGGTAGGTATGCTCAATGCACTAAAGTATTCCTACGAGAATTCATACTCGTACAATCAAAAAACTCAATTTTAAGCGGATTATTTTATTTTGAGGCAGATACCGCACTAATACATGCAAATTAATTATTATTTAGAATCTACTTTGACCATATTTTATCACCAAGTTGGCAAAACAAAAGAGCATGCGAAAGGTGCTATAATCTGACCTCGGTATAATCTGATCTCTTTTTAACAACTACAAAATTTGTGGTGCAAGTCATTTAATGACTGAATGAAATAGTTATGACCAACATTTATCAATAACGATATAAATACAAATTGATATCAAAGCCGGTACTACACTATGTCAATGATTATGCGGCTTGTTTTTAACCATCTCGTCGCCAACAGTTACTCGTATAAGGATAGCACGACAGCCACTACCACACCTTGGTGCAGACACACCTTTTGTGCTGCGCGTCCTAACTGCCTGACCGTTATTAAACCGGTATGAACCCATCTGGCTCACGGGATAGCCGCTGTGGGTCTCTAGTAGTAAGTACACAAGTATACAATGTCAATGATTATGCGGCTTGCTCTTAACCATCACGTTGCCCACAGTGATCAGGGTAGCTCGACAGCCGTTATGCACCTTGGTGCAGATCCAGCGCTTGCGCACATTGTCCCGACTACCCGACCACTGGTTGAACCGGTACGCGCCCATCTGAATCACGGGGTTCCCGCTGCGGGTCTCTAGTAGTATCATCTCTAAAATAACATAAAAAAAGATTAACAAAAATAGGAATAGCTGGCAGCAGTTAAAGCTTGGACACGGAAATAGAAATACAAAAATATTTAGTTGCTTAAATTGAGTTTTTATTTTACTATAAGTAAGGTTTTGAAAGAGTGCTCAGCATAGGCTTATTGTAGTCGCTATCGTGGTCACATTGACAAACCAGGGCGTTGTCTTTTTTGGCATTAAATGTTAGTAATCCGAGGAAAAACGCAACACAAACGACCATCGTAAACGGTTCCGGTTAGAAAAAAATGCAAAAATATAGTCCAGCATATTGGACGTTGTCAAATTAAGGGTTAATGATTATGACTATTCATCATTTTAACAATGGTCTCATCGATAGTAACGATCCGAGCGCGGCAACCACTACTTCCTTTCGATATCCCGTTGTTGACCTTCGTGCAGTTCCATATTACTTTAGGCCCTTTGCTGCGGCACCATCTGTTAAATCGATACGGCCCTATTTGGAGAGCTGGCTTCCCGAAGCGTGATACCGTAAAATAGGGTTCTGAAAATAATGTAAATTGATCATGGTAAAACCATTATCATGGTTTTATAGTATTTTAGTAAAGTAAGCAACACTTTATAAAAGAGCTTTACGACATTTCTAAAGTTTGAAATGCAAATTTTCTTTTGAATTCTGCCGTTAATATCTGCCGATATCTATATTATCTCGATCCAAGACATTATTGACAAAGAAACCCTGGTTATATCTTGCTCCGCCATTTTTTTTTCCAAGAACTTCTCCTCTCCCTTGACCACCAGTCCCAACAAAATAACTGAAATGCTTTTACCAGAAATAATAGTACCTACCTTGTAGTAGGTCAGAGCTTTTTTTAATACAAAACATTATATTTTTTGTTCAAATATTGTAAATGTTTTAATTATAGGATTCGGTATCTCAAAAGTAAAAAACGGAATACTTTATCCGTATGTGACAGCCTATTTGCTCGGAAACTACTGGATCAATTTACTTAGTTGAAATTTGGTAGGTACGCATATGTTAGTCTGTGACTCAAAGTTCACAACATAAATAAATGAATTGTAAACATAAACTTTTGTGTGTAAATATATTTTTTTATAAAATAAAGGTTTGCAAACTATATCTTGTTATACTTGTATCAAATGTAAAGGCTCATTGTGAATCTCAAATATATTTTTCTATAATTTTAAGATGAATATTTTAGTAGTTATTTAAGAATTTTATGTTTACGTTATTTATAAGTAGACCTTTATCTCCGAAACTACTGAGTTTAAAATTATGAAAAAATCACAGTATCTGGGGGCACAGCTATGCACTTGTTAATATAATACCTATGGATCACTATTTGAGGTGAAATAAAAATTTAAACTATCGTGAGACATATTAAATGGAAAAAAAATATTACCAAAACGAAAAAACACATTTTGATCTGGTCTGTTTTATTTCGAACGTTAGAATTTACACTATTATGAATAGGTACGTACAATATAACTATGTGACCACAAAAATGACGAATTCAAATCGTATGTTACCTCTCAAATTAGAGTTTTAGCCAATTTCCATATTAATGCCAAGTTTTATGTATGTAATTTAATAACGTTGTTTTAAAATAAGAATTCGATTGTATGTCATCTATCATTTCTCGCGCGCCAAATATTTGTTGGTTTGACCAACAATTGACTTAATGATTGTGTTCATGACAGAATTCGATGATGATATCGTCGACGGTGTAAACGATGGCCTTACACCCGTTGCCGGTCTTGACGCACCGCCAGCGCGCGCGTGGCCCTTTCCCGCCGGTCCATTTATTGTACCGGTACGGACCGATCAGGATCACCGGGTTGCCGTACCGGGACGTGGTGAAAATCGGAGTACCTGGCAATAAGGTTTTTATAATTACAAACATATTTATTTCCCAATTTGCACGAGGTCTGAATCTGTCTTTTACGAATGAAAGTATTCGAGATACTTACTTACTTATTATTAGCAAAGATAGATATAACTCCGTAATAGATGGATACAGTCTAAGGAAAAAACGTGCCTCGAATATCACGAAAATTTGATTCTCGATCAGATGGCGCCACTAGTTTTGGCCTACTCTCGTATAGAGGGCGTTGACTGTTTCGTTTGTTATTTATAATTTTAACGCATACCAGTGAAAGAACATGACAGTGAAACATAATGTAATATGTCGATCACACGCTGTTTGAAACAACTATCGCACACAATTTTATTATAATCAAAATAAATAATAATAATAAAGAGTTCGAAATAATATCTCAGTACCTACCTACATTCTGATTGAGGCATGTTTGTTTATTTTGATCATTAAACTATATATGAGAAGGCGCCGAACCTTAAAAACGGATAAAAAAAATACGCCATAATGTGGTGATGTCATTAAGAACACGCCAACAAATGCCAGTTTACTATATTTACATTAATATGGATACGTCTATTCACTTAAGTACCTATTTACAATTTATTTCTTAGTTACTTATTACATACTGAATGATTTCCAAAAGACTGAAATAACATAACAACTCATAAAATACACAAAAAGTTTAAGATTAATTTTGGACTAATGGTTGTGTTGATGGCGTACTTCGATGATAGCTTCCCCAATGGTGAAAATTCTGGCCTTACAGCCGTAAGAGACCTTCACGCATTGCCATCGCTTGCGAGCACCCTTACTGCCGACCCACCGGTTGAACCGGTAGGGCCCGAGCAGGATCACAGGGTTACCGTGGCGGGACGTTGTGAAAGTCGGTGGTCCTGGTGATAAAAATGGAACTGTCTCAATAAACAGAGTCAGCTCTGGTGGGCCCAGAATAGATTGTGGCTAACAAAAAGTTCGCTTGATAGAAATTCCAATCTAAAATACTACAATTTGGTTATATTCTATGGGTATATTCTGATTAAATATTTCTAATGCGAGCGGTGCAAGGTCAAGGTGTGCACTGTGCATGCGGGATGCTGATTTGTAAGTAGAAAGACGTAACACTGATTTAAACTTTCACGATTTCTTCACATTACTAAATTGTAAAACGGGAAGAAGAGAACGGAACGGGGAGATGTTGATTTCAACTTTAGCCAGTCTTCCCCGAGACCACGGGAAAAACGCCGTCCTCGAAACGTCGGAGGTAAA